>NC_067398.1:619150842-619450842 GCF_016432865.1 Antechinus flavipes
AGTTCTCCCTTCTTCCTTCTTCCTCACCTAATACCAATCCAACATCTTTCTCCACTATATCATCCTTCACTTCAGTCCCAGAGACAAGATGAATCCTTTTCTTTTCCAAAGATAAATTCTTAATCTTATTCTTTTTCAAATTTTCTAGCAGATTTCCTCTTCTATCAATCCTACTCTCTTTTACTTTCAACCTATTCATGTATACTGTCTCTTTCTTTGCTTCTTACAGATGCTTTCATAGCTCCTACATCCTTTAAACTTCACTTGATCAGACATAGTTGTTATTTCTTTGCACCCCTTCATACTTAAACCTTGAGAAAACTATCTTTTGTTGCATGTGGTGGTTCATATCTGTAGTTCTGGCTACTGGGAAGGCTGATACTGGTAGATCACTTGAGTTTGGGATTTCTAAGCTAAACCTGATTTTACATTAAATCCATCTTCTATTTCTAGGCCAAATGAAACATTTGGTCTCACAAAAAGCTATCTTCACTAAGTACTTTTGCTTCTTCTCTTCATTCTCTTTTTTAACCCTCTGCAATCTGGCTTTCAGCTCCAATATTCAACAAAACTGCTGATTCCTAAGTTACCAATATTTTCTTAATTTGAAAATCCAGTGACTTTTTCTGAATCCTCATTCTTCTTTCGCTCTTTATGCCTCTAACCACTACCAGTCTTACTCATATTTTCTATACTCTGTCTACTCGAGGCTTTAGTAAAACTTCTCTGCTTCTCATAGTTTTCTAATTGCCTTCTCAGTCTCTCTTGTTTCTTCTTCATCCATTTCACTAATAACTATGTCTGTCCTTCAACATTTTGTCCTGAGACTTATTCTCTTCTTCTGCAACCCTATCTCAGTTGGTCATCCTATAAAATCTCCAGATCTATTTGTTGGAATACGCGGGAGCTGTTAGAATACATGGGAGCCACCTGACAATGGCTGCTGGAGAAACAACCCAGACCTGCAGAATGATCTCCTCTTATGAGAGGATGATACAAGAATGAGAGGCAATTGCTGTTCTCTGACTGAGAGGTTGTTGCATTGTCTGACCTCTCTCCTCTTCCCTCTGCCTCCAATTTATCTCATTCCCAGTCCATAACACCTGTCAGCAAAGGCTGCTTTGCAACTTCTTCAGATGTTATGCTTCATAGCTGTGGAGGCTCTCAGAGAATTGACCTTTCCCGTAACATCTATATATTCAATTCTAGTCTCTTTTTTGAGCCCCAGTATCAAAATCCACCCAGAACTTTCTTTTTAACATTTTTAATTGGAAGTGTTGTAATCATTTTAAACTCAACATGTCAAAAACAATACACTACTTTTTCTCCAAAGCTTTCTTCTTTTCTAAACTACCCTGATTCTATCAAGGGCACCCAAATCCTCCCATTCACATTGTCTTAAAACTTTGGAATCACTCTCAAGTCTGCACTCTCTTTGCACATCAAATTTCTTGCCAAATATTGTCAATCCTGCCCTCAAAACATCTTTTATACATTTTGTTCTTTCTACACATACAACTATAAGTCTAGTTCAGGCCATCATCAAATCTTGTCTTAACTGTTGTGATAGCTGTCCAACTTCTCTCCTTGCCTCAATTCTCTCTCTATTTCAGTCCTTGTTCATTCAACTGCCAAGGTGATTTTTTTTTTAATGTAGCTTTGACTATGTCACCCCTCCCTCCCCTCAGGGACATTTTGTTATCTCCAGCACAAATTCCTTTGTATGGTATATGGATTTTTCTAATCTATTTATCGCATCTTACTTTATGTCTTCAGTCAATGTTTCAGGAATACTGGCTTACTAGTAGTTTCTCACATGCAGCACTCCCTCTCACATCTTTCTGCTTTCTCATTGGCTGTCCCCCATGCCTGTACTGTTTTGCCCCTATACTTAGTTTTCCTGATTTCAAAATTCAGCTCAGATTTCACCTTTCTCAGTCATTTGATCTATTAATGACATCCTTCCATCTCCTCTATATCAACCTTGTATTTCCCCTAGTGATTTTATATATTTTTTTCATTAGAATGTTATCTCCTAGAGGGCAGGATTTGCCTTTTTAACTTTATTTATATTTCCAGGACTTATGTAGTGCTTAAGACAACAAATGTTTGGTGCTTGTGATTTGGCCTGATTGTTCCTCAGTGGATATGATCCTGTCTGCCTGCACCCCAATACTATGGTAAAAATAGAATAATTATACAATCACAGTATTACAGTATTGGCAAGGAATTGCATGGTGGATAGACAGCATATTGGAAAGAGTGCTAGACTTAAAGTCAGAGAGATCTGCATTCTGATTCTCTCTCAAACACCCTGGATAACCACTCTGGACCTCAGTTTCCTTAGCTCTAAAATGAAAGTTTAGACTCAATGACTTCAGAGATTTTTGAATTTATGATCCCACATTGAATTTCTTTTAGTGAATGGAAATTCTGATTCTAATTCCTTGGTTTATTCTTTCAGCGACATTGCTCTATTTATTAGAAATTCACCTTTTCAAGTTACAGTTAGTGGTAGACAGTTAGTGGTAGAATCCAGATTAAGACTTCCAAATCATGATTTAGTTCATGACTTAATTATAAGCTAGGTCAAGAGGGAACATACTTAAGAAGGTCACTTTATTGTTTTTAATTGCTATAATGAATCTGCATGCATTGAAGGGTACTCAGAAGTCATGCCAGCAAATTTTAAGTTTTACTAAGTCCTACTAAGCTTGGAAAGCTTTCAGTGTTTAAGGATCAGTCCAATGAGAAGCAAGAAGCTTATCTCTCAAAGGTTGGCTAGAAATCATTTCTTGTTCATTTGTTTCTTAATTTATGAGCTCTCAGAACTGGTAAATTCAAGTATCTCAGTACTCATCTATTCTAACCCATTTACAAAAGCAACCCCTTCTATACTATACTCAGCAAATGGTTTTCCAGGCTTTGCTTAAAGATCACCTAGGAGAGATATCACCACTAATTATTTAATTATAACTGAAACAGCAACAAAGGAGACAAAGGATGTAATTAATGATGAAGTCCTTAGACCACATAAAAATGTTAATTTAATTGTTGGAACAGTTCACATGAACTTGTATCCAATAACCAATGAGTTGACATACTATGGAAGGAACAACCATTGTCATACTGATATTATTGTAATGAATGAAAAATCATTTTCTTGATTCAATAAGCACTTATTAAGATCATATATATATATATGCATATACATATCAACAGAGTTAGAGTGAGGAAAAAATATTAAATTTAGGTATTATCAGAATTGTAATTAAGAGTGGAGGGGTGGGGAGAAGGAGTTAGTAGCTGGAGAAAATTTAGAAAAGGAAATGAAGGTGAAACACTAGGACACCCTGAGGTTGATACACACTACCTTATTGCTTATCCTTTAGCTTTCTCAAGCATGATTCACTGGTGAAATAGAGCATAGGAAAGAAGGTTACAGAAGCTGAAAGGTATGATGATGGTCCTGGGAAAGATAAGGGGGGGTGGGCAAGGTGCTATGTTTCTTCTTCCCAGTGTGCCAACATTTACAACCTATTTTCATCCACAAATGATCTTTTTCTGACCTTCCTCCTCCCCACCATTATAGGAAGTAAGCGTGTCTTCCCACATAGGATTTTGTCGCTCTGTGGGAATACTACTTCATTTGTTCATTCCCTAGAGATAAGTTCCAGTGATCCATACATATTATCACTCTAGGTAACACACCCAGAGGAACTAAAGCTCTCCCTAATGAATACTGATGCAAAAATCTTAAATACAATATTAGGAAAGAGATTACAGCAAGTTATCACCAAGATATCACCATGACCAAGTAGAACTTATACCAGAAATGCAGGGCTAGTTCAATATTAGGAAAATTCTTAGTATAATTCATTATATCAATAATCAAACTAATAGAAAGCATATGATAATCTCAATAGATGTAGAAAAAGCATTTGACAAAATCTAACACTCATTCTTATTAAAAAAAACACTAGAGAATATAGGAATAAATGGAGTTTTACTTAAAATGATCAGTAAACTCTTTTTAAAACATCAGCAGGCATCATATGTAATAGGGATACATTAGAACCATTTCCAATTAGTTAAAGGTGTGAAAGAAGGTTGCCCACTATCACCATTACTATGTGATTATATGTGTGTGTGTATATAAAATTATGTGTGTAATTATATTTCCAACTTGAATGATTCAAACAAACTTTCAACTTTAAAAAATGAGAAACAGATAAAAGTAAAGACATTGATATTACCATCCTTTCTAGAAAAGATTAATTTATACAAACGAGTAGGCAATGAGATGACTACAAGAAATCACACAACTTTAATCATTAAATGCATAATTTACTTGTAGTCAGAGAGAAATGACAATCAAGAATAAAGTTAGGATAAAAGTAAAACTGAAAAATATGAGAGAAAAAAGTTAATGAATAAACCATATTACCTTACAAAACTCTAAAAAAGACATTGAATAGAACAGGAAACTTTAGATAGTTTGATTTGAAACTACACTAAACCAATACTGACATTAAAGAAAATATAAAACAGAAAGATAAATGCTTTTCTAAGGTGTTCTTCACTGTAGTAGAAGGTTGTCGATCAAAGAGATCAGACTAGATCATCTAGGCTACATTGATCTATAAGACCAATTAATGTATTCTAGGTATATGTATTTTTTTTATTAATGTCAAGATTCTCCAAATATCCTTTTTGCACAAATGATAAATCCATCAGATCCTTACATGCAACAAAACCTTATCTGGAAAACCTGAAGTAGTTACTCCTTTAATAAAACTCTGCCTACCCATTCTCAGCGAAAAACCAAGTATTTGAAAGAATGTATATTTGACAGTCTATCTATAAAAAACAGTCTCTCCATTTCTTTCTTGCCTTTTTCTTCTCTCTGTCTCTGTCTTTGTTTCTCCTCTGTCTCTCTCTGATTGTTTGTGTGTATGTATGTATGTGTGTATGTATGTGCTTTCTCTGTTTCTGTCTCTGTATCAGCCCTCCTCTCTCTGTATGTTTATACACACACACATAAATGTACATACATATATATCAACATATGCAGACATATATAATAATAATTATATAAATAAAAATATGAAAACACATTTATATAAATATCCATATTAATATACAAACATTTAACAAATGTTTCCTATATTTGCATTCTGCTACAAACCGGGGATTAAAAAAAATGTCAAAACAATGACTGTTCTCAAGGAATTTAAATTCTACCATTTAAGACTATATATATCTAAATATCTAGATCTATCAGAATCTATAAGATAAATATAGATGAGATGGATGATAATCTTAGAAAAGGTGATATCATCAGTTGATGGCATAGTAATAACTTCCTGGAGGAGATATCAATTAAACTGGGTTTAAATGTGACCCAAGGATTCTAAACTTCACAAGTTAGAAGGAAAAGCATGAGTGCAATAATAGAGAGAGATCATTCCATGGATCATACACTTCTCTATTTTCTCATTATGGTTGACTATATAGAAGTATGGGGGTTTTACTTCATGCAATGTGTGACCCTAAGTTTGTAGTAGAATCCCAAATTGGCTACTGAGCCAGAAGACTCAGGAGATATTAAAAAACAAAACAAAACAAAACAAAACAAAACAAGGTACTGAGCTCTTGGAGTCTCTCTCTCTCTTTACAACATTATAATATATGACCTATTTCTAGCTGCATTGCAAGAATGGGTCACTTGCTTTGTCTCCATAAAGAATCAAATGAGATAATTTTAAAGTTTTTAGAAAATGTTGAGTCTGTTTCTGCCACTTTTGTGCTTGTTTTTTCTAGATTTTAGGTGAAAGAATATTCAATGGAAAAAGTGTCCAGGACTAGTAGTGGTCTTGTGAATTGTAAAAAGTATAAAAGTTCTGGAAGGCCTATGAGTATAGTTGCTATAATATGGTTCCCAGCAATGGAAGGAGCTGAGTGGCTGTGAAGGAAAAGTCACTGGCTACTACTGCTGTGATATTTGAGAAATCAGCTATACCAGCCAAATTGATTGGATCATTATGATGAAGTAGAAAATGGCTAATTATCACCTTTCAAACTTCTTTAAATATGGATGAGCCTTAACTACTACCCTTGTTAAATTACTGAAACTTATATATAGTGTATAGTGAATTTTTTTTTCTATTTTGGGGCTTGGAATCAAGAAGAACCATGTTTCTGAGTTCAAATGTGTCTCACACACTTACTAGCTATGTGATCTTGGGCAAATTTTGCCCTTTTGCATCAGTTTCCTCATCTATAAAATGAACTGCAAAAAAAGGAAAATCACTTTAGTATCTTTGCCAAGAAAAGTCAAAATAGAGTCACAAAGAATATGGACATTAAGTATAAGAAAAGGGAAACCAACCCTCCTAATTCGTCTTCAAAGTCAGGTAACAAAGATTTACTAAGTAACTACTGTGCAGTAGCCACTGTGCTGAGCCATGCAGTTACGAAGAAAGACAAAAATAGATTTCTTACTGTCACTCAGCACACAGTAAAATGGGGGAGACAACATGCAAACAACTCAGTATAAAAGTTATATACAGGATAAATTGGAGATAATTCACTAGAATTATGGGGGATTAGGAAATGTTCACCATAGAAGATGAGAATGTAGCTGGGACTTGGAGAAAGCCAGGGAATCTAACAAATGGAGAAGAAGAGAAAGAGGAATCCAGGCATGGGGAATAACCAGTGAAAATTCCCAGAGTTGGAAGTTCGAATGTATTGTGTGAAAAAACAGCAAGGAGGCCAGTGTCAATGGGGTACAGAATTCCTGGGGGGGGGGGCACAGTATAAAGCTAGGGAATGTTTTTGAAAGATTTCAGATGCCAAAGAATTTTAATATTTTATCCTGGAGGTAATAAGAGCCAAGGTAATTTGTTGAGTAGGAAGATAACATGATCTGATTTATGCTTTAGGAAGATCAGTTAGTCAGCAGAATGGAAGATTAACTGGAGTGGTGAGAGATTTAAAGTAGGTTCTCTAACCATCAGGGGACAGCTAGGTGGCACAATAGATAAAATAACAGGCCTAGAGTAAGGAAGACATTTTCCTGAGTTCAAATTTAATCTCATAGGAGCAGCTAGGTGGCTCAGTAGATAGAGCAATGGCCCTGAAGTCAGGAGGATTTAAGTTCAAATCTGGCATCAGATACTTAGCACTTACTAGCTATGTGATCATGGACAAGACATTTAACCCCAAATGCCTTCCTAAGAAAATCATCAAATCTGGCCTTAGATACTTATTAGCTGTATGACTATCGGCAACTCACTTAATTCTGTTTCCCTCAGTTTCCTCATCTGTAAAATTATCTGAAGAAGGAAATGGCAAAGCATTCTAGTAACCTTGTAAAGAAAACCCCAAATAGGACTATGAAGTTGGACACCATTCTACATCTGAGATGATAAAGACAGTGGGATCACTATCAGATGAGAGCAGGGGGCCTATATGAGAAATATCGTAAAGGTAAAATTTGTTAGCCTTGGCAAGAGATTGGATATGGGAGAATGAAATTGAGGATTCAAAATGATACCTTGATTGTGAGTCCAGGATGGCTTTATTCTCAGCAGTAATAAGCAAATTCGGAAGAGGGTTGGATTGGGAGTAAAAATGAGTTCAGTTTTGGAAAAGCTGAGTTTAATACGTCTATAGAATATACAGTTAGTTCAATATATCTAATAGTTGTTGAAGATGTGAGACTGAATGTCTCAGAAAGATTAGGCCTGAATAAATAGATTTGAGAATCTTAAGCATAGGGATTAAAATTAAATCCATGGAAACTAATGAGATCAGCAAGTGAAATAGTATAGAAGTAGAAAAGGAAATGACTCAGGACAAAGCTTTGTAGGACATGAATTGTTAGAAGGCGTGAAGATGAAGAGAATATGAGAAGCGAACAAAAAAGAGTAAAAAGAAATGGTTAGATTGGCAGAAGGAGAACCTGGAAAGAGTTCACAATTTGCTGGGTCTGGATTCCGATCAGAAATGCATGAGTTAAGACAATTCAGGAACCCCAGATACATGTATGTATGTATATTTTAGCATGTTAATGCTGTCTCTTATATACTACATTATTTCCACACAGATGTGTGTTGTTTATCTATTGGAGATAATATAGTATATTGTGGAATATATGTACATATCTATGTATATATGTGTGTCTGAATGTATCTATACATCTATGCATGTTATGAGCACAAATAATGAATTATTAAAAATTACTTGTATAGTACTTACTAGATGCCAAGCACATACAAACAGTTTATAAATTATAAATCATGCTACAAATAACAGTTATAGTTATTATTTTGTTTCATTCTGTGTGAAATCAATGGCATAAGGTTTTTGATTATGAACTTGTAAACCTCTTAACTCATCACCCAGAAATTCTTTCTCAGGCTGAGGTTCTTTATCCTGAAAACAACAGAAGAGAATCTTACAAGAAAGGTTATGAGCTGATTTATCCTTGATCCAGATAATGATTATTCTCTGTTTTAGGTACTCTTGAATGGTTTGTACCTGACCACAATACCCTAGTGAATTTTCCCTCATCACTGCTAACATGGTAACTCTAGAACTCAGTCGGGCTGCAGAAACAAAGGGAACTGATGAAAAGCAATGAAGCCTCCTTGCCTGTAACTTGGGGGAGGCAGCATCTAGCTGAGGTTGTTAAAATAAAGGGAAGATTACTCTTTTTACAGATAGAAGACCTACTACTTACATGTACTACCTACACGCATTCCTTGTGTGAAGAGTTGCCTGTGGTGAAGGGAATAGTTTCTCTCCTGAAGGTGCTTTGCATGTTCCATTAATGTGCTGACCTGCTGGATGAGAGTAAAGGGGGTAATTATTTTGTGCATGTATTTCTTGCTTGAGATGTTTCACGAACTGTGGTTACTTCAATATTCATCCATCCCAGTATCTTCATTTTTTTAAAAAAAATATTTTATTTTATTTTATAATAACTTTATATTGACAGAATCCATGCCAGGGTAATTTTTTTTACAACATTATCCCTTGCACAATCCCAGTATCTTCAAAGGAGAAGTTTGGCATGACATAATAATTCATATATAGTCTAGGCAATTATTTGAGATACTGCCCTAATCCTTTAGCAGTTGTGTTTGATACTTTAATCTTTAATTAATAATAGCATCTACCTCATAGAGCTATTGTGAGGATCAAATGTAAAAATGAATTTACAATGCTTTGTAAATGTTAAAATTCTCACTGTCTCATTCTCTCTCTCTTTGTTTCTCTGTCTCTCTCTGTCTCTCTCTCTCACACACACACTCACACACAGTCTCTCTCACTTTTTCACACACACACACACACACACACACTCCACATGATTAAAGATTTTATAACTGAAAGGAACCTCTGAATTTATCGAATACTATCATCTAATTTTACAGATAGGGAAACTAAGTCTGAGAGAGAGGAAGTAATTTATTCAAGGTCACAGGTAATAAATAGGTTCATCACACTTTGGGGAAATGGCATAGATACTGTAGAAATGTGCATGGCCCAGAGTTCCTGTGAATATTAAGGGAAAGAGGCGCCAGAATGTATTTTACCCTTAAAAGATGGCTCCTTGAAAAACTTTTTTTTTCTTTTAGGATGTACATTTCTCTAAAGATTTTTGTTTTCTTCACATGAATATAGTGAAGAAAGCAGTTTTTGGTTCTTTGGTGTACTTTATAGCAATTATTAGAGCTGAAAACAATGGAGAAACTGGACTACTAATAATAATATTGCATAGCATGACTTTGATATTCAATTAACAAGTGTCATAGAACACTTTTTGGTCTTGTGGGGCTATAATAGAAGTATAAAACACAATAGCTATTGTTCTCAAATAGATTATATTTTAGTTGGAAAGGAAAAAAGTGGTTGTTTTGTTGGTTTTGTTCATTTTTTTGTTCTCAGAATAATTAACATGATAGGGTGATGTTTTGACTTGAGATTGAATCAAAATTGAGTCAAAGTTGTCAGACTCTCAGTCATAGAGGCTGGGGAAATGGCAAAAAAAGTCAGAATAACTGAAATTGGCCCAGGATAAAATGGTTGACTTGATGACTTTGATGTCTGACAAAACTATAAGTGCTTCATAGCTACATTAGTGTATATCAAGTAATCAGCCATAAAATCGGCAAGTGGCTTTTCCCACATTGTAACTTACTGGGAAGGGTAAATTAAGGGGAAGGTAAGAAAATCTCAGAAAAAATTCTCAGAATATTTGAAGATGTGAATATTCTTTTTTCTTCTTTTTTTTAATATTTTATTTTATTTAATAATAACTTTATATTGACAGAATCCATGCCAGGGTACTTTTTTTTTTTTTACAACATTATCCCTTGCACTCATTTCTGTTCCAACTTTTCCCCTCCCTCCCTCCACCCCCTCCCCTAGAAGGCAAGCAGTCTTATATATGTTAGATATGTTACAGGATATCCTAGATACAATATATGTTTGCAGAACTGAACAGTTCTCTTGTTGCACAGGGAGAATTGGATTCAGAAGGTAAAAATAACCTGGGAGAAAAACGAAAATGCAGATAGTTCACATTTGTTTCTTTCTTTGGGTGTAGCTGCTTCTGTCCATCATTTATCAATTGAAACTGAGTTAGGTCTCTTTGTCAAAGAAATCCACTTCCATCAGAATAGAAGATGTGAATATTCTTGAGGTATTGAAGGAGTCTCAAAATTTACTTTACTGTCACCAAAGTTGCCATCTACCCCTAATTTGAGGACCACTACCTCACTTGATGAGTCCACTACCTGTCAAGCTTATATGTTTCTTGTGAAGAACTCACTTGTATTGTCCCTCTCACTTCTTATCCTCATAAAATATGCAGGATATTCAATATTAAATCTGGCTGGCTAGTGTATTAATAATGCACCCCCTCAGGTTGGAAGAACTAAGAAGGATACAACTTTAAATTTTCAGGTGAAATATTTTTTCCTCAATTGTTCTTTAAAGCTCTATTAAAAAAAATACTGTGTTAAAGAATGGAGAGCAGCAGAACTGGTCACTTTAGTTGGACAAAACATTTCTGAAGCATAGACTCAATGGAGACAAATACTTGTTTCTTTCAAGAAGGATAGTCAACAAGAAGTATATTTGTATCCTGACTTCTGCATTTACTGGATAAATCTTTACAATCCATTGAATTGAACTACAGTGCTGAGGGAAGGTCTAAAGAGAAGATGTCTCTGGCATAATAGGTACCTCAAATCATTATTGTATTGCATCTTATTGCACCTTTGCAATCTCTCTAAAGATAACATACTTTAAAAACAAGAGTTGTAGAGACTTTCAGAAGTTTGAAGGAAGCTGCTGTGATGTTAAAAAAGAAGATGATACCTTCTTTAATGGAAACATGAATACTATAGAAGAAGCAATCTAAAATGTAAAGTGAATATGATCTGTATCACCTACAGGGTATGTGGAGTAACTTATAAATAACTGAAATATTTAAGCATTTGTATAATGGAAGTGATGCATATGAGTTAAGTTGCATGCCCAACAACATGATGGATTAGTTGTTTTCTGCATACTTTTCTGCCATCATAAAAAGCTGGAAAAGCATGAGAAGAAAGGAAAGAAGGAAGAAAACAGATGGAAGAAAAGGAAAATGAAGAAGAAAGGATGGAGAAAAGTAAGGAAGAAAAGAAAGATGAAAGAATGCAGAAAAGTAAGGAAGGAAAGAAGGAAGGAAGGAAGAAAGAAAGGAAGGAAAGAAAGAAGGAAGGAAAGCACTATATGGCAAATTACAGTAAGTCTAGTAAGGGTAAATTTACAAGGAAAGAAAGCACAACATAGGGCAAAAATTTTGTGAAACGATATTGGAGAACTTCGATATTTCTATCTTTTATTAACTATTATTACCTTCTATTCCCAATTTAACTGTATGTTGAATGCAGCCAAGAAAACTTAATAGACTTGTATTTTAGGATCTATCTTACATGGACCTCTAACAAATTTCACTAATGCCTTAACTCGTTCTAAAAACCACCCTCATGCCTCATATTAGATAAACAAAGCTGATTCTACCTAAATGAAGGAAATTTGAAACTGTATGTAACATCAGATAACAGATAGAAATGTGGACATCACAAATCTAAAGAGGAGATAGGGATTCACTATCTAAGAGAAAAAAGATAAGAAAACTATTTGAGGTCAGGTTTTTCCCATGAATTTATTCTGTGTATGGAGCTAACCAGTGCCACCTCTAACTTAAAGAGAATGACTATATCAAGCCTCTGGGTTGTTTATGGAGAAAGAGAACAAGAGTAATATAAAGAAAAAAGGAAAAGGCCAACAGTTTAGATGAAAAACAGAAGCATTACATGGGAAAAGAAGGAAAAAAAGATTGTTCTTTGCATGTGCTTTACAAATTAAAAGCTATTATTAAAATTATAATGATAAAAAGGATTGGAAGAAAAAAAAACACAGATGAGAATTCTTGGTTATGTTTATCATCTAAACAATCAAACCAGCAATGTTTCATAGATGTAGAAGAAAAAATATTTAAAATTTTAGAAGAGAATAAATATTGCAGGAAAATTAACAAAAATATCCAATAAAAAGTCCTTTTTTTCTAGAATTCATAGGGATAATGGTTAAGAAAGCTGAGCATGGCTTTTAAAGATGAGTAACATTCTTAAAAAAAAAAAAAAAAAAGGAAAATCAGGAGCCAATGTAACATGAGAAAGGATTATTAAGCAATGGCTATGTACCAGGAATTGTGCTATCACAAATATCTCATTTGATCCTCACAACAGCCAATCAATAGAATGCACCATATCTAGTTCTCAATTAAAGCAAATAATCATCTAAAGTGGTCACATTATTCAAATTTCAATTATCTGAAGATCATCATAAATAACATATGGTAACTGATTCCAGGCCAATGTGGATTATTGAACACTCTAAGAAATCAGTTGTTATAGCCTCTCAAAACATGAATATTTCAAGATCAATAGCCTAACAATGGTTTTAAATTAAAACTCCATTATTGTTTTCATTACCTCCCAATAAAATTGTGAGGTGATCCTTAGATACTTGTAAGTGAGTTGAACTATCCCCCACCCCGAAATGTAAGTTCTTAAAGGTATTCTTTTCCAAAATATACATTTCATTCATATTAAAAATTTGTTGATCAATGTGTCCACCTTCTTTGATTATATAATTCTTCAAAATATCAGTATGTATAACTTCAGCATTTTCATCTGCACTGGCCCTTCCTTGAAAATGTTTACATTACACAATTTAAGTGAGGCTGGTGACTTTGCATGACTCTGCTTCTTAAATCCAATTCATTTAAAAATCATGGCATCACCATTCTGATGTTATAATCATCTTCAAGGCCAAATAACAGCATCATACAACTGGAAAAAACAACACTTAGTTATCCTAAAAGTTTCTTTACTGTCCAGTTTATTTTCCTTTTCTTTCACTTCCTTTTATAAAAGTTGATTTTTTTTTCTGAATGGCTTTTTGGCTAAGAATAATAAGAATTATTGGAATCTTCAGTCCATACATCTAAATGATAATCTTTCTATCATCACAACATTTTTATTCCACATAATTGTTTTCAAACCATAAAAAGTATTTATAAACCACATAAAATGTAACTTTGCCTTTTTCTTTTATTTTACCTTTTTCTTTCAAGATCAATTCCATTAATTATTTTTATTCTAATGCAATAACAATTTTCTCATTTTTTATATGACCATAATTTCCATGAAATATATTCTTGTTTTTGCTTAGGTTGTTAGAGACATTTTACAATTTTTAAAAATTAATTTTTAACCTATATTCCACAATCACATTTAAAGTAATATTTTATATTTGATTTTAAAACATCTGAGTTTCATAGTTGTCATCCTAGCTTGATTGCTCTCTGTAATATACTCCAAACCCTCTGGTCCTTTAAAGTAAAAGCTGCTAAATCTTGTGTTACCCTGATTATG
The DNA here is from genome assembly GCF_016432865.1 of Antechinus flavipes. NCBI lineage: Eukaryota > Metazoa > Chordata > Mammalia > Dasyuromorphia > Dasyuridae > Antechinus > Antechinus flavipes. The sequence continues at coordinate 619,164,849 of NC_067398.1, forward strand.
GTTTCACTATGTTTGAATTATTTATTTTTGGATGCTTGTAATATGAAATTCTGGATTTCAGCTAAATATTTCAGGGAATTTTCATTGTGGAATCTCTTTCAGGAGGTGATTAGTGGATTCTTTCAATTTCTACTTTTACCCTTTGGTTCTAGACTATCAGGACAGCTTTCCTTCATAATATCTTAAAAGAGGCTGTTCGGGTTCTTTCTTTTTTTTTTTTTTTTTATCATGGCCTTTTATCATGACCATTATCATGATCTATCATGATCAATAATTCTAAAATTATTTCTTCTGAATGTATTTTCCAATTTGATTTTTCTAATGAAATATTTCATCTTTTTTATTTTTTTTTTTTTTATTTTGGGGAATTTGCTTTGTTGTATCTTGAATTCTCAAAAGGTCACTAGCTTCCATTTGCTCAGTTCTAGTTTTTAAGGAATCATTTTCCTCAGTGAGCTTCTGTATCTCCTTTCCTAATCAGCCAATTTTGTTTTTTAAGGCATTCTTTTTCTCATTAGCTTTGTGTATTTCTTTTTGCACTATTTTGTAATTCTTTCCCTATTTTTTTCTATAATTTTCAAAATCCCTTTTGAGATTTTCCGTAGCTTGAGATGGATTCTTATTTTTCTTGGAAGCTTTAGATGAAGGACCTTTGACTTTGTTATCTTCTGGGTGTGTGTTTTTATCTTTCTTGTAATCAAAGTAACTTTTATGCAAAAATTTTTTTGTTGTCTGCTCATTTTCTTGGCCTATTAGGCTTTTAACTCTTTGTTAAAGTAGAGCTCTGTTTCCAGGGTGGAGGATGCATTGTCTCAAGCCTCAGATATTTTGTGCAGCTGTTTTCAGAGATATTTCTAGGGAACCACACACATTCTTTTTTGCCTTAGAATTGTTAGAGTGCCCTCCACCCTGTAGCAAAATAATCTAGAGTGCTAAAGCAACAGGTCCTGCTTTCTTGGTACTGGGTCTGGGATTTGCTGGTATGATCTCTACTGGGATTGCATGCCAGAGCACACAGACCTTTTCTGCTAAACTTCCAAGTTGTCTTCAATGGCTCTGGGTTGAAAGGTCTAGAAAGTACCAGTACTGATGCTGATTCAGAGATCCTTAGACCTGTCCTTGCTTTGATGGCATGTGACTGGGAATGGGGCCATTGCTGGGACTAGGGATGGGCCAGCATGACCTGCACTAAGACTTCCTGCTGAACTTCCATTCTGGGTGCCATAGACCCTCCTGACCTTCTAAGTTGCATTTGGCTGGGAAATATTCTACTCTCTCCTTTTGGGTGTTCTGATGCTCTAAAATTTGTTTAGAGTCATTAATTAAAGGAATTTGGAGAGATTCTCAGGGAAAGGTTGGGTGAGTTTCTGCCTCTGCTCCACCATCTTGGCTCTGCCATGGCCTTTTACAAAATTAATATCATTATTGGTAATTTGTTACATAATAACACAGCACTTTAATATAAAATAAGTAAGTATAGATAGACAACTAAGTGACATACTGTCAGTAGCTTCAATTAATTCACACATGCCCCATTAATTGAATTTTGATTTACAATAAATGTGATATGATATTACTTTACAACTGGTCAAAATAAAATTTTATACTATTTAACTTCACATTTTTCATGACCCAGACTTGCTTAGATGATAGAAAATGTCTCCAAATTGTAAGAAAATCTTAAAAGACAGAATTAGAGGTTTAGAACATAAATATATAAAAATAGAAGAAAAATCATAGAAGAAAAGCAAAAGACAATTATATTCAGTCTTAATATCTCTGATAACATTCTTTTTGCATCTCCAACTAGCTAATGGATATTTTGAAATAAATGTCCTATAGATTTTAAAAGTCAATAAATTTCAAATTGAACTTATCTTTTCCCCATTTTCAGATCTTTTTATTTCTCTTTTGCTGCTCAAAAAAATCACAGTCTTCCCAGTTGCCACACTTGAAGACTGGGTGTCATCTTTGTCTTTTCAGTCTCTTTTGCTCTCAATATTTCCCCCATATGCAATCAGTTTTCAAGGCCTGTTGATTCAGATTTCATAATACACATACACACACAAACTCACATTATATGCATACATATATATGTATAATGTGTGTGTATATATAACTATAACTTCATACCATATATGTGTGTGTATGTGGATGGATACACACACACACACACACACACACACACACAGAAAGAGGATAAAAAGGAATAACCTGGGAGTCTATTGACAGTAGCTATCAAAATTTTAATTGATACATAATTTGAGTAGCATGAATCTCAAAGTAAAGGACATTAGTGAGTGACAGATGTAGAAAAACCTGGAAGCATTAGGGAACAAAGAGTATTCCAACTTTCCCATTTTGATAAAGAAGCTAATAAAAATGAGTTAAGGTTCAGTGAGTTCTAAAAAAAGTGGCCAAGGAGGTCCTGTTATCAGGGAAGTTAGGGTGGGGGGAGAGGGGAGAGTGGAAAACAGGTTTCCATAAAAACTAGTTGATGGAAGGAGTGGGAGGCAAAAAGATTTAAGATTAAGGGAAGTTTGTTGTTTATGGAACAGGCATTCCAGAGGGCTGAGAAAGTTTGGTTGAAACTTTGGGATGAGAGGGTTGAGGGAATTGAGAATAAGAAATTAGGTGACAAAAGTGTGGAGAACTGGTTTCAGATGAAAATTTGCAGAGTAATCAGTATATGAAGAGTGTAACCAGGCATGTTCAGTAATGAGTAGAGGGCATCACTCCTCCTTCAAGTTGTGGTTGGAGATTGAGTTAAAGGCAAATACAATATGAGATGTAAGGCAACTGGTCAGATTATTGGGGTTGAAGGCCCCATTTCACAATTCCTCCTCCCTGCAAAGGCTGGAGAATAGGCAGAAAAAAAGGCACATCTGGTGATGAAAGCAAAATCTGCATAAGAGAATAAAGAAGTTCCATTCCCCACCCAAGTTCCTCTTTCTCTTCCATCTAAAAAAAAAAAAAAAAAAAAAAAACCAAAAAAAAAACAGCAATAAGTAAAAGACTTGAAATTAGAGGAAGTGTTTCTTTTCTTTGCACTGAAAGTTCTCTGCAACCAAGTTAGCATATTGGTTTGGCAGCAGGAGATAGAAAATGCCTTGTTCTAGTACAGATGGCAAAGCTGCATTGAGGCAAATGGAAGATACTCAACCTTGGCCTCTAGCAGCTTTCCCTCAGTAACATAGTCCAGAAATAGGTGGAAAGCTCAAGGCATTAATATGCATTAATATGATCTGCAAGAAAAAAAATTACCTTGTCTTTATATATTGTTGCTATTTTTAAAGGCATTAAGAAGTAAAGCAAAGAAAATAATTGGGATTGCAAAAGGAAATTAAAATTTGAGAGAACTAAAAGAACAGAAGTGTTTATATTCTTTTGAATAAATTAGAAATTATAATTTAGGAGAATATATAATTGGAGGAAGGTGTAGACAACATAATAGGAAGTTCCTCAAGAATTGGTGGTAGGGTTGAATAAGAGACTGAAGAAAGTTTGAGATATGATCTTAAACAGATCAAGTATAATCATAAAAGTGATAATAATGTCTTTATTCTTTCAGCATGTGTGAAAAGGGTAAAAACAATGGAAATGTATAATGGAATAATTAGAAAACAAGCCTCATCTAAAGAGGAGAAAAGAAAGGTTGCCATTACAGAACCTTCCCATTTATGCATTAAATAAAACAGTATACTTTAAGTTAGGAAGACTTGTGTTTAAATTCCAGCTCATGGATAGTCTAGTTAAGTATTCCTGAGACTTTTTAGCTTTGATTTCTTTATTAGTAAAATTAGAAAAACTCTGGTATCCTATTTAACCAGAATGCTACAAAGATCAAATAAGATAAAATATGTAATATATTTTGCAATAATTAAAGCTTTTTATAACTGCTAATTGCTACCACATTGTATTATAAAGAAAGAAGCATTTTATAATGGATTTTATTTGGGACAAACCTTGTCTGAATGCTTGTTGGGGTTCCCAGGAATATACAACTTTCCAAAAAAGAGAATGTATAGGTCCTTTGAGGTAGTCAGTCCCTAAATTGTTAAGAGGCATGAAGATCCATAGATAGGCTAATGTGGTCTTAGTGCTAATGATTGATGGTGATAAGGATGGAAACAAGGAGGAAAAACAGCCCTAATGGCTCAGAACACAGTCCTCATTTAGCATTTCTTCAGGCATAAATTGAAATCTATTAAAATTAGTAAATAGTCCCAATAAAATAAAATAAAATAGAATGGTAAATCAATGAATGAAGTAGCTCAAGGAGAACAGAGAATAAGGTGAAATTTGCAAATGCAAAAACAAGGACATAGAATATAAGAAAGACTTCAAATTTAGTACTTCAGAAGCTCTATTTCTCAAGAGTACTATGTAAATTATTAAAATAAGGAAAAAGTTAAAAGTATAGCCAAAAAACTTAAGACTAGAACACATAACAGACTAAAAAGAGATAATAACACAGAGAAAGATAACATAAATGAAAACTCCTTGGGGGGAAAATGTGCCAGAAAATTGTTGTTGTTCTTTGTCTTTCATTCTTGAAGACAACTAGTGACATCAGGAAGGTGATATTATGACTTGCAAGTGAATTGGGTGTAAATGAAGGAGAGCTATGCAAAGTCACCAGTCTCACTCTTTCCTCTAAAGCCAGCACTCATTCAATAATGAAGTTTAAGAAATGAGATCCAGAAAATAATATTATTTAAATGAAGACATTGACACATTGGAGGTATTGAACACAATCTGAAAACACATCTCGATGTTTTGTCTGCATGTAAAAATGTACATAGATAGATAGACAGATAGAGCTTTGCTCCCATTAGAAGTTAAAATTTTTCAAGATAAGACCTATTTCACGTTTGCATTTATGTCAATCTAGTTCTATCTATAATGCCTGGAATATGATAGATAATTAATAATGATTGATTCATTAATTGATTGAATAGAGACAGTATAAATTCAATAAACTGAAAGCATTAGCGTATGGAAAGCACGTGAAATTAAAGAGATGCAGTAATAGTAAATATAAGTTAAAGCAAAGTAACCACAGGAACAAATGTTACTTCAAAAAAAGTTAAATTTCAATTCAATTAGAAGGAAATTACTAATCTAATAAGCATAATTATCATTTTGAGAAGATTTCACTCCAATAAAATGAAAGAGAAAGGCAAACCTCATAAGAAAAGAGAATTTAATAATTTGATGCATTTAAGAAATGAAGCAAAAATTAAAAGATAGAAAAAAAATGAAAATGAAAGAATATATGAATTCTTCATCAGATGATTTTAAAAATTATAGGTTTCATTCATTCATTCATTGAAAACAAAAATAAACAGAGGAGGGGAAGATTCTGGGAAAATCATGGAGTATATCAGAAAACTCTAAGCTTTCCTCTACAGATTTCCTCTACAACAAAATTTTGTCTCAGGATGGAAATAGACCAGTGAAAAACAAATAAGATTTGGGGCATAACAAAGATCCTCCTGGGACTACCAAGGAAGATCCTAAGAGATAATAGGTAGGAAGTGTAAAACACCTGCAAGCTAGCTACAGAAGCAGGCAGGGAAGTTGTTGGCTGTAGACCAGGAGGGTGGAGTTCTTGCTTTTAATTCCCAGGCCAGAAAGAAAATTGAAGAGAAGCCAAAGGCATAATCCTTCCATCCCAGGAGTAGAGGTGGTTATGCTAATAAATTCTCCAGGGCAAGGAGAAAGAATTCTATCAGAGAAACTTACTATGGGAATAGGGAAGACTTAGGTTCATTTTTAGAGGAGGACACAAGTAAAAGAAGGCTCTCTTACATCAAAAGGTGACCTTGAATGGCTATCTGCTCAGAGGAAATTTATAGAAAAACTCAGAAAAAGACTTTAAAAATCAAAAGGGAAAAATTGAGCTAAAAAATAAAAATAAGACCCATCCAGGAAAAACAAGAAGATTATGAAAAGAAAGTCAACAAACTAGTAAAAGAGATCCAGAGTCTTTTTTTTTAATATTATATTTTATTTTATTTTATAATAACTTTATATTGACAGAATCCATGCCAGGGTAATTTTTTTTTTTACAACATTATCCCTTGCACTCATTTCTGTTCTGATTTTTCCCCTCCCTCCTTCCACCCCCTCCCCTAGATGGCAAGCAGTCCTATATATGTTAGATATGTTGCTGTATATCCTAGATACAATATATGTTTGCAGACCCGAACATTTCTCTTGTTGCACAGGGAGAATTGGATTCAGAAGGTAAAAATAACCCGGGAAGAAAAACAAAAATGCAAATAGTTCACATTTGTTTCCCAGTGTTCTTTCTTTGGGTGTAGCTGCTTCTGTCCATCATTTATCAATTGAAACTGAGTTAGGTCGCTTTGTCAAAGAAATCCACTTCCATTAGAATACATCCTCATACAATATCGTTGTTGAAGTGTATAATGTTCTCCTGGTTCTGCTCATTTCACTTAGCATCAGTTCATGTAAGTCTCTCCAAGCCTCTCTGTATTCATCCTGCTGGTCATTTCTTACAGAACAATAATATTCTATAACATTCATATACCACAATTTACCCAGCCATTCTCCAATTGATGGGCATCCATTCAATTTCCAGTTTCTAGCCACTACAAACAGGGCTGCCACAAATATTTTGATCCAGAGTCTTAAAGACGGAAATGCTTCTTTGAAAATTAGAATTGGGCAAGAGGAAGCTAGTGAAGCTATGAGAGACCAGGAAACATCAAAACAAAATACAAAGAATGAAAATAATAGAAGAAAGTGTAAAACATCTCATAAGAAAAAACAACAGTTCTGGAGAACAGATTAAGGAGAGAAAACATAATTATACTATCTGAAAGCTGTGACTAGCAAAAAATAACCTAGACCCAGTAGTATAAGAGATAATCAAAGAAAATTATCCTGAAGTGGTAGAACAAAAAGGTAAAGTGGAAATAGAAAAAAAAACACAAATACCACCTCAAAGAGATTGTATAAGGAAACCATAGGAAACAATAAATGCTAAATTTCAAAACCCCCAGATTAAAGAGAAAATTTTGCAAGAAACAAACAAAAGCAATCCAGATATTCTGAAGTTACAATTAGAATTGCACAGGATTTATTGGCAACTACAATACAAGACTGCAGGTCTGGAAGATTGTGTGTCAACAATCAAAAAAACTAGGCCTGTGGACAAAAATATTATATTCAGCAAATTAAGTATAATATTGAATGAAAAAAAAAAGGACATTCAATGAACTCTCAAATTTTCAGGATTTTGTTTCAAACAAAACTGAACTCTAAAAAATTAAACATATAAGAGCCAATACCAAAGACTAATTTCAATGGACTTAGTAAGGATAAACTATTTCTACATGAAATTTAAATCATATATCTAAGATTGATATCAATAATTGGTTAGTCTAAAAGAAAAATTGGGGCAGAACCTATCTGACTCTAAAAAGCAAAACTGTGTAGGAAAAGGTAATAAGAGTAATTGTGCTATACAAATGAGATGCAGAAAAAGAACTGACACAAAAGTATTAGATGGGGAAGGAGGATGTTTAGTTCTGAAAACCTACTCACATGGGGAATGCATTAAATAGTGAAAAATACACATACACGCATTCCATGAAGGTTATAGAATCTTATAAAATCTATAAAGAAATAAGGGGGAAGAGAAGAGGATAAAGTATGTATAGAAGGCTATTTAGATTAAAGGGAATGGAGTAAGGTCTACAGATTAATGAGAAAGTGATTAAAAAGGAAGGCTAAACAAGAGATCCATGAGTGAGAGGGGAGATTAAAAAATAGCAAGACAAGTTAAGGAGTGAAATAAAGTAGAAGAGTTATCAGGAATAGGAGATAAGAGACATACACACACACTAAGATTGGGAGTGGATTTTATTAGAAAAAAATAGGGCTATTAATCACTGATCTCAGACTAATTCAAACTTAAAGATTAAATCAAGAGATCAATCTACATTATATGTCAGCCATTTTAATATAGTTTTTGATGCATGCCTTTGTATGTATAAGCACAGACCTATTCAAATATGTGTAGGTATGCATTATACATTGTGATATGTATATGTATGTGCACATATATGTGTCTCTGTGTGTTATATGAATATATCTATAATTAACTGCAGCCTACTTGGGAAAGGTGGGGAGGAGGAAGAAAAAAAAGAAAAAAAATAAAGTAAAAAGTTCACAGTAGAGAATAAAAGAAAACCAATGGGGAAGCAAAGATAGACAGTTGTGAATACTTTTTTTAAATTACTATGGATGCTTTCTTGAAATGAAAATTTATTGTTACATATTTTGAATCCTCCCTGATGTTCTGCTGGGCACATGACAATTTACATGACAATTCCCCCTCACTTTTTTTCTTTTTCTCTCTTTTATTTTCTATTTTTCTTATTTTGCATTTAAGTTTTACATAAATACATTTTAGAAATAAACAGAGAACCTAAATTATGTTTTAAAATAGAATGTATTATAAAATAATCTCATTGATAAATGTATGTTACCAAGTAACAGCATCTAAATTTATTTAACAGAGATGTCATATTTATATTTATTTATCCTTATTTGATATATGTATATCTAGCTATATGTTTATATATATATATGCACACACATATTTGTTGTTCATCTTTCATTTTTCAAAGAGAACCAATGACATCATAGGGTAATGTCTTTTTTATTGTATTGTTTATTTATTTTTTAATACCTGTTACTTTGTCAATCATTTGGGAGAAAAAAATCAAAGGGGAAAAACATGAAAAAAACAACCAGAAAAAAGAAATGAAAATAGCATGTGTTGATTTATATTCAGTCTCCTTAGATCTTTTTCTGGATGCAGATTGCATTTTCTATTGAGTAGAAACATTCTATTGAGATTGTTTCAGATCACTGAACTGTTGAGAAGAACCAAGTGTTTCATAATTGATCATTACATATTCTTGCTGTTATTGAGTACAATGTCTTCCTGGTACTGCTTATTTCACTCAGCATCAGTTCATGTAAATCTTCCCATGCCTTTCTCTAATCAGAAGCTGGAGTTTGGGGATTTATCAATTAGAAGTTTGCACAGAATGATGTTTTGATTTGCAGATGAATCGGATTTAAGTGAGATAGAATTGAACAAAGTCATCAGTCTCACTCTCTCTTCCAAAGTTATCAAAGCCCAGTGATAAATCAGGATGCACAGTGATTAATAGGATTCAGTGCACAGCCTTGACATCTTCAATATCTATCCAAGCTCTAAGTGTTCCATACCATCGACTTTAGTCATCTTTTTGGCCAACTTGAAATAAATTGTTCTCATCCATAGATTCCATCGAAGGAAGTCTTCACATAGTTGAGGTAGATACTCCCCTCACTCACCAAAGAGTTTGAGGCCTGTCAGTTACCTTCAATATTGTTAAGATGATATTCCGTGTAGTCATTGTATATGCTACAATTTTTTGGAGCCACAGATTAATGTAAACACCAAAGGTAGAGAAGTAACTGTGAAAATGGGTTCAGCAGATCTTCACATCAGAGGTAATAGTCTTACCTGAACACTTAATACACCCATATAACCTATATATAGGAATAGAACAATAAGAAGAGACTCTCCTCTTCCAAAGACAGATTTAAAGTAGCAAAAAATGTTTAAAGGGACATGGAGAACTGAGAAGGATTTTTTTTTTATTTGCTGGGGCAATCAGGTTTAAGTGACTTGCCCAGGGCCACACAGCAAGAAAATGTTGTGTCAGAGGTCAGATTTGAACTCAGATCCTCTTGGCTTCAGGGCTGATGCTCTATCCACTGTACCACATAGCTTCCCCAAATTGAGCAAGATTTTAAGAGAATTACATTTGAAATATCTATGACATCTTCCAAATAGGACATTAAATACTATGTAAATATGTTAACATCACATTATCCTATCTCAGAGGTTTCAGGTACACAGTTTATGGTGTATATTGAGACCTATACTACTCAGTTTGACCAAAAGCAGATTAAAATGGAATTTTGGACTTTTATTAGGGTAGGAGCTAAGATGGTGGAGAAAAAGCAGGGACTTTCTTGAGTGTTCCCAAATTTCCTGTCCAAACAACTGTAAAATACCTCAAAACAAATTTTAGAACAGCAGAACCCACAACAGATTTAGGTAAAACAATTTTCTACTTCAAGACAATTCAGAAGGTTGGAAGTAAAAGTCTATTGCACCTGACTGAAAAGGGATCGTACTCCAGTTCAGCACCAGACAGCAGACCTGACATAAGCAAACTAGCAGTAGGATTTGGAAGTGACTAAATCATTGGAAGCACTGGTATCTTCTAGAACTCTCCACCCACACCCCTCTTTGATAAAGGGGTCAGATAAGTGATCAGAAAGAGATGTTCTCTTTGCTGGACTCTGTTATCTTGCCCATACTCAGATCCAGGTCACAGTCCTGAAAGCCAGGCCCAAAATATGGAGGAAAACTAGAGCAGCAGTGCTTGTGACCTTAGAGTAGAGGGGACTCTAGATATAGTTTCTGGGCAGGAAAAAATGCTTGTGGTCACTCAGGCCACAGGAAAAAGGCTAGGAGGCTAGCAAGCACACCTCTTTCTAGACCTTTGTAGACCATCTTGAAGAATCAAAATTTAGAGGTCCCCAGAATTATCTCTGAAAAACAGCTATACAAAAAACCCCAAGCTTGGGACATTATTGGGGAAGTTAGGAGTATATTCAGGCAGAGGGAAGAGGATAAATTAAATATGATAGGATGATTATCTAAAAAAGTCAAATTAAAGGGTGAAAAAGAGAAATGAACTGGGAGAAGGGAAAATGGAAAAGTATAATTGGATAAATTATCTGACATAAAAGAGGCATGAAAGAGCTTTTACCAGGAAAGGGAAGAATTGAGGGGAGTGCATGAACCTTACACTCATAAGAATTGGCTCTAATAGGAAATAATATATACTCAATTGGGCATAGAAATCTATCTCAACCTACAGGAGAATAGGAAAGCAAGGGAATAAGGGAAGTGGGGGAAAGTCCCTGAAAGAAGAAAGGGTGAACTGGGGGAGAAAGTCAAAAGCAAAACAATTTTCAGGATGAACAAGATGAAAGAAGAGAGTAAGAAAATTGGGGAAATAGAAATAAAGAAAATACATAGTAATCACAACTGTGGAAAAAAAAAAAAACTTATAGCAGATTTCCCTGGTAAAGACATTATTTCTCAAATAAATAGAGTAATGAGTCAAATTTACACAAACAAAAGCCATTCCTCAATGAATAAATGGTCAAAGGCAGACAATTTTCCAAATGAGGTAATCGAAACTATAGGCATATGAATAAATCCTCTAAATCACTATTGATTTGAGAAATGCAGATTAAAACAACTCTGAGCTACCACCCCACACTTATCAGATTGGCTAATATGACAGAGAAAAAAGTGACAAATTTTGGAGAGTATGTGGGAAAATTGAGACGCCAAAGAGACACCAATGTGTTGATTCAACCATACTCTAGAACAATTTGGAATGACAAAAAAATGGACTACAAAAACATGTATACCCTTTTAACACAGCAATTTTACTATTAGGTCTGCATCCCAAAGAGAAAAAAGAACAAAGAGTAAAATAAATTGTATATACAAATATTTATAACAGCTCTTTTAATAGTGGCAAAGAATTGGAAATTGAGGGAGGTCCCTCAATTGGGAAATGACTGAACAAGTTTTTTTATTTTTTATTTATTTTATTTTATTTTATTTTGCTGAGGCAATTGGGGTTAAGTGACATGCCCAGGATCACACAGCTAGGAAGTGTTAAGTGTCTGAGACCAGATGTGAACAGAGGTCCTCTTGGTTTCAGGGCTCGTGCTCTATCCATTGGGCCACCTAGCTGCCCCTATATAATTGTGATATAATACTATTGTGCTAAAAGAAATAATATGCAGGACGCTCTCAAAACAAACAAACAAACAAACAAAAACCTGGAAAGACTTATATGAACTGATGCAAACTAAAATGAGCAGAATCAGAACATTGTTCATTTAAGATAGTTATTAATGGCTTCTATTTTTTTTTTCAGAATTGCTTATATATAACTGTTGATCAGTTATCTATTGGGAAATAATATATTGTGTTTTTAGTTTCCCTGTGTAGTCTGCATACTGAGCCTTAAATAAGGATAGTGCAAAGATTTTTATTTCCAATTATCAGTTTCCCTCCTTAATCTAATTGCAGTGATTGTGTTTCAAGCTTTTCAATTTTATGTAATTGAAATTATTTTCTCTTCTTTTGATCTATTAAATCCTTTTAAAAGAGTTCCTCCAATCTATAGTTGTAAAAGGTATCTTCTTTTTAAAGAAGTTATATTTTATTTTCCCAAATTACATGTAAAAATAATCCTAACATTTGTTTTTATTTTTAACTTTTTTTATTTCCAAATTCTCTCCCTACCTTCTATCTTTCCCATATTCAGTGATAAGGCAAACAATTTGATATAGGTTATACATGTGTAGTCATGCAAAACATATTTCCATGTTACTCATGTATTGAAGGAAACAGACAAAAATATAAAATAAATATATAAACAAAACAGACAAAAATATAAAATAAAACAAAAACAAAATTAAAAATGCATTTTTCAGTATGCATTTAGACTTAATTAGTTCTTTCTCTGGAGACAGGTAGCATTTTTTATTGTAAGTATTTCGGAACTGTATTGGATCATTGTATCATTGATAATAGGTAAGTCATTTACAGTTAATCACAATATTAAATATATCCCCCAATTATATTTTGGCAAAGAAAACCAGATTAAAATATTCCAATGTTTTACTACTCATTAGCAAGAAATTTGCAAAAGAAATCCAAATTATATCAATAGTTAATGATGGAATGCCTGAGGAAAATCAAGTAGATTAATCAACCATTGATGAGTCTTTATTCTTTAAAAAAAAAAAAAATCTAGACTTACGCTTGAAAATGTCACATAACTGTAGACATGACTTTGGTTGTGGTATGTCATTGTAATAAACATAATGCAAGGAGACATAAAATAAAACAAACTAGAGCTATGTATAACAAAATATCTCCAGAAGCATTGTTATGGGAATATAGAGTAGGAAACAAAATGGATATCTATTGGGAGAATAGCTAAACAACTTATGGTATATGAAGCAATAATGATTAGTTCAGAGAAAAAATTAGAAGACATATGAAAAAATGAAAAAAAACTGAAGAGACAAACTTTTCCAGTTTCAAGTAAGAAAAACCAGGAAAAAACCCAATATTATACATAGAAAGTTTGTAACACACACACACACATATATGTGTGTGTGTGTATATATATATATACATATATATTTTTATATATGTATATATATATACATACATATATACATATGTATAACATCATAGTGACAGTGGCATAAATTTAAATAAAAATAAAAATCTGAATACAGTATTATTATAATTAAGAATTTTTTTCTTAGAGAAGTGGTGAAAAAATGCATGTCTCCTTTCATTGGAGAGACAGGAAATAACACATGTGAAATTTTGCATATGCTTTAAAATGCAGCTGATAGGATGGTTGCTTTTGCTAAATTTGAAAAATATGTTATTTTGTTATAAGGAAGTGATTGCAGGAAGTGGATGGTGGCAGAGGGTGGAGCAAAAGGAGCTCCCAGAAATGAATCTGATATAAGCATAAATGAAAGTTCATAAAAATAGAAGCAAACAATGAAACAATGTCTGAGGATTAGATTGTTGTTGCTGCTGTTTTTCTTATAAATGGCAGACAGTTGTCACATGATAAAGAGTCTACTAAATTTGAATCTTGGATCTGAAATTTATTTTCTATATTGCCTTTGGCAACTTATATGAACATCAGTTTCTTTATCTATAAAGCAAAGATAATGATACCTTCAAAATCTACCTGACAGCTTTTTAAAAAGATACAATGAAAAAAATTCATATAAAACTAGATAAAATGTTAATTATTTTTAAAAATTGTTTTATATAACATTTGAAAGAATTGCCAGTAAATTAAAAGAGAAAGATTGGGGTGGTGATAGAGAATTTCTCAAAGATTTTTTTCCCTTAAGGACATCAACATTTATTTTCTTGAAGAAAGAAAATTCCTTGACCAGCAGGATGAATACAGAGAGGACTGGTGAGACTTACATGAACTGATGCTAAGTGAAATGAGCAGAACCAGGAAATCATTATATACCTCAACAACGATACTGTTTGAGGATCTCTTTGATAAAGAGAGCTAATTCAGTTTCAATTGATCAAGGATGGACAGAAGCAGCTACACCCAAAGAAAGAACACTGGGAAATGAATATAAATGACTTGAATTTTTGTTTTTCTTACCAGGTTATTTATACCTTCTGAATCCAATTCTCCCTGTGCAACAAGAAAACTGTTCAGTTCTGCACACATATATTGTATCTAGGATATACTGTAATCGATTCAATATGTAAAGGACTGCTTGCCGTCTGGGGGAGGGGGCGGAGGGAGGGAGGGGAAAAATCGGAACAGAAGTGAGTGCAAGGGATAATGCTGTAAAAAATTATCCTGGCATGGGTTCTGTCAACAAAAAGTTATTTAAAAAGAAAGAAAGAAAGAAAGAAAATTCCTTTTAGGAAATCAATAATTTGGGGAAAATTTTTATCTTCAGGCAAAGCATATTATATATGAGAGTGTGACCACAGGAACAATTCTATTCCAAGTGATCAAAAAATAAATCTATCTCTTTCTTCCCAGGTACCAGAAATAGGTAAGAAGCAAAAAAAACCTGGAAGTTCTGTATTATTTTCTTTAATTTTTTTCTGGTGAAAATAAATATACTTTTTTAATATTAATGGCCAAACCTATTTTAGCTTTAGAAAAGACACACAAAAGAGTCGCTATGTGAGATTAATAGTTTTTTTTTTTTTTTCCCACTTGGCTGAAAGTTATTTTTGTAGCAGGAAATTGCTGAAACCAATATTACTACCACAATAGCTCTCTCACAAAGTTTTCATAAATCAGGGTCAGAAGTTTTACAAAAGATAATTTTCCTGAATGGCTCCTATAGGTAACATTTCTCCATAGTCTTAGTCTCAATCCTTAGAATATCTTCACTTCTGACCTTTCTTGTGGTTGCCATCTTTCAAACAAATTGAAAATACCTATATCTACACAGGGTCCCCTAGCCAATTAAAAACAACCAACCATACCACAATATGTACAACTGTTCTGAAAGATCATTCATAGATTGCTATTTAGTCTTGATAAATGGAATAGTGATTTGGGGAATAAAATACTGAGGTTCAAGTTTTGTTTTTTTTATTGATTTGTTGTGTGTATCCTTTCATTCTTATCCTCTACCTTTTCCATTCTATATCATACTTCAATTCTTCTTCCATCTTCTACAGTACCTTAGGGGATTCCCATCCCATAATGAATAAAACATCTCTTATTTCTAGACCTCTTCCTTTTACACTTTTTTCTACTGAAATAGAACTGACTTCTCCTAGTTGACACTGCATTTCTTGCTAGTCTCTCTACCTCTAGTTTTACCTTCTTTAATACAATATTCTTAAGGGGAGTCAGAATATTTCTCAGTTTGTTTTCTAGGGATTCCCTTTGCCACAATAATTCAGCAACCACTCTGAAGTATATTATACTAAATATTTTCCCCACAATACAGATGTTATATCTTATTTATTGACTCATATTGTTACTTTCTCTACTTTCTCATGGAATTAGTTTCCATCTGCAAAATGATGCAACTTCAAATAATATCCAAGATCTCCTCAGATTTCAGGACCTATTCCTCTATTTGACTTTAATCATTTATGGAAATAATCACACTACTGGACTTCAACAAAATGTACATATTCCATTTCCAAGAAAAATATACATATTCATTTTCCCATAATTTTTTATCATTTTACTATTCCCTATTGCTCACCTCTCCTAAAACTATTATTTATCCTTGTTGTGTCCTCCCAATCCAATATGCTTCAATTTTCTCTCATGCCATTATCTCTGCTTTGACTTTAGTTTCTTTCTTTTCTATTACTGAACTCTATAGATAAACACTTCAACTCCACACTGTCCTCTGCTTTCAAATTCCTTGCCCAATTGTTTTATTACTGCTAATTCCTTGACAAATTCATACTTTCATTAGTGGAAAGGTACTAGAAGTGAGATTTGAGTTGATATTTGAAGGAATCTAGAAAAACAAAGATGTGGGAGTAGAATGGAGAACATTTTAGGTAGTGCACTCAGTTGGTATAAAAGCACACAAATGATAGTATGCTTTGCAATGAATTGGAGTGTTAAATATGTAGAGAGATGGTGGTCAAAGAAAAATTCATAAGTGGTGTAGAGGATCAAGTACTATTCTTACTTGCCTACCATGACCAAGGAGTTGGGAAGTATAAATAAAAGTAAGACCAATGCAAAAAACATGGCAAGGAAAACAAAAGCATTAGAAGAGAAACATTTTTTTTTTCAGCAACTGTCTGAGGACTGAAGGAAAAAGTAAAGCCATAGTTTTAAGGCAAAAACATTGTCAGTCATAAAACAAATATTATTGAGGCATATTATAAAAGCTGAACAGACTCGAGCTTCTTTTCCTATTATCAACTGTACAATAGACATTGCAAAATGAAAGTTCTAGAGATACCTCAAACACACTATATACAAAATAGAATTCATCATCTTTCCACCCAAGCCAACTTCCCTGTTTAAGATTTTTATTTCTGTTATTTCTGCATCTCAGATTTATAATCCATCATCTCATTATTGTCTTTCTCCCTTGATCTGGGAGTTCTGAACTTTGGCTATTATATTTCTATGAATTTTCATTTTAAGATCTCTTTCAAAGGTGATCAGGGGATTCTTTCAATTTCTATTTTACTATCTAGTTCTAAAATATCAGGATAATTTTCTTTGATAATTTCCTGATATCCAGGCTCTTTTCTTATCATGATCTCCAGGTAGACCAGTAATTTTAAAATTATCTTTCCTGAAACTATTTTCTAGGTCAGTTGTCTTTCCAACATAATTCATTTTTTTTCCTTTTATAATTATGTTGGTTTTGCTTTATTATATCTTGATTTCTCATAAAGTTATTAGCTTTCATTTGCTCAAGTCTAACTTATAAGAAGTTATATTCCTCAGTGAGCTAGCTTTTGTGCCTCCTTTCACATTTGACCAATTTTTGTTTTTTAAGGAATTCTTTTCCTCATTAGTTTTTTGTATTGTTTTTTGCACCACTCTCAATTCTTTCCCTAATTTTTGTTTTATCTCTCTTATTTGATTTCAAAATCCCTTTTGAGCTCTTCCATTGCTTAAGACCAAATTTTATTTTTCTTGGAGGATTTGGATGTTATCTTCTGAATGTGTGTTTTTATCTTCCTTATCACCCTGGTAACTTTCTATGGTCAGAAATATTTTTGTTGTCTGCTCATTTTCCTGGCCTATCACTTGGCTTTTAACTCTTTGTTAAAGTAGGGGTCTATTTCCAGGATGAAGAGTGCATTGTCCTAAGCTTCAGATATTTTGTGCAGATGTTTTCAGAAATCCTTCTAGGGACCTGATCACAAGCACTCTTTTCTGCCATGGAACTGTTAAGAATGTCCCCACTCCACTATAGCAATAAAATATAGTATGCTAAAGCAACAAAGTCCTTCCTCAGTGCTAGTAAAGAGATCTCCTCTTCCTGAGGCCTCAGGAAATTGTCATAGTCACTACTGCCCATGTCCAGTATTGGTATACTGTTTTCCCAAGGCGCTCTCACCCTACTGAGAAACATTTTTTTGTGACCTTCCAAGTCATCTTTGATGTCTCTAGGCTGAGAGGTCTAGAAACAGCTAGTGCTGCTGCTGATTTAGAGGTTCTGCTTTGCTGGCACTAGTGCCAGAGTTGGGAGGTCTGGAAGCCACCAGCCCTGTTTCAAATTCAGAGATTCCTAGATCTATTACTACTTTACTGGAGTGGCACTGGAGTGGGGTCAGGGCTGGGGTTGGGATCAGGACTATATTGGCATAGCCTGCGTTGGAATTATACACTGAACTTCCACCCAGGTTCCACAGACCTTTTCTACTGATCTTCTAAGTTGTTTTCAGGTGGAAAACGTTCTACGTCATCTTTTTGGGTGTTCTGATGCTCTAAAATTTGTTTAGAATTATTATTTAGAGGAATTTGGAGTAAGTTGGGGGAAAAGTTGGGTGAGTTCCTGCTTTTACTCTACCATCTTGACTCTTCCTCTAGTTTGCTACTATTACATGTGTATCTATTTTTATTAAATTTCATCTTCTAGTTTCAGCTGCCTCCATTAAATTTTACTCTAGGAGTCTACTCACATTATGGGAGTGACCCTGACTTCTTAGAAAGTTTGTCAATCAATTAATGCGTGAATGAATGAAAAATCCATTGAATGCTTACTATGGTGTATTGTAGTAAGCACCAAACCAAAAGCAAGAATAGTCCTTGATTTCAAAGAGCTTATATTATAATGGTGGGAAATAATATGTATGGGGAGTAATAGGTATATAAAGGAACTTTGGTGCAGAAAATTATGGAGATAGTGAATAATAATATAGGAGATTACATAGACATACCTCATTCATGAACAATGACAGAGTTGATTTGATCAAAATGATTCTAGACTAGTGTTGAAGGGGTATAGTGATGAATGGTACTCTCAAAGTGACAAGGCTTTGGGGTAAAGATATGGAGGAAGAGGTGATGAGAGAGGAGGAAAAGAAATGAAGCATGGCTGGGTCTTTCTCAAAAGTAGTGCTACAGAAATGACAGGGCCAAGCTGGAGAGGAAGACCTCAGGGCTGAACTTCCTTCACGTGCTAATACATTATATCTTATAAAGTTATTGATAAAGAAGCTTTGCAAGAGGTGGGCAAATAAAAAGGAGTGGGCTGATGGAGGGAGCATGAGCTTTGGTAGGTTTTACTGGACTAGATAGGTTTTAGGTAACATTTTTAGAATTGATCCATTCATTGTTTTCTGAAACAAAGTTTCAACATCTTAATGACAATATTCTACTGGTATTATTGCACAAAGATATTACAATCTTTGAGGAAATAAAAATGAGTACCACTTATAAGTTAAAGGAGAAGTACATGATAGATATGAACAAGCTGCCATATGGAACAAATAAGGAATTATGATGAACAAAAGTAGAGGATGTAATCAAGGAAATATATGATTTGAAAGGAGATGGAATAGTCATAAAACAAAAATGAGAGGTTTCTGATGTTTTTTGTACTCCACTAGTGCATTGTGTTGTCAAGAGAAAGTAAGGAAATCTCCCTTCATTGGGTTAACTCCGTGTGATAAACTAGTGGAAGGATATAGACAGGAGTCACATGATGGGAAAGCATGGATGAATTTGAGGTTACATTGTTAGAGGGAATAACTGTATCATTGAAATCACAGATCCATGTAAATATCTGAATACTTATGTTTCAGTCAAACATTATAGGTAACTAGTGAATCCCTATTGTCTCCTGAATAAAATATAAACTTTTGTGTTTGGTTTTTGAAGGACTTTACAATCAACCTTCTTTTCCAGCTTTGTTATATATTTCTCCCTTTCCTTCCTTCTACATTCTAGACACATTGGCTGCCTGGCTGGTTCTACACAAGAAGATCTTCATGTTTTCACACTGGTCATCTCCCATGCCCAACATGTTCTTCCTCATTTCCACTACTTACAGTCCCTCATTTCCTCCAAGATTTAGTCCAAGCACTATCTGAACTATATGAACTCTTTCCTGAACCTCACAAATTTAGGTGCTATGCCCCCTTAAAATAATTCATATTTATTGTGAAAACAATACTTGTAAAATATTATAAAAAGTAAGCATATACCTGATAATAAAATTTTTAAAATTCATGTTAACACTTTAAAGTTTGCAAAACATTTTAAATGCATTAACTTGTTTATCAGTGCCAACTAAAATGCCTAAGAGAGGTGAAATAAGAATATTAAAAGATACACACATACACACACACACACACATATATATATATGCATGTATATGCATATAAGTATAAATATACTAATATATACATAAAAATACACACACACACACACACACAGAGTGAAAAAGCCATACCCTGGCAACAGATGTATATAGAATGTGAGTGATAGTAAGGAATGAAGATGACACCTTTATCAAAAACCTGAGGGACTGGCAGGATGGTTGTGTCCTTGATAGTAAAGATTGTTTGGAAGTGGGGAAGGTTTAGGGAGAAAGATAATTTCAGTTTTAAACATGTTAAGTTTAAGATATCTATTGGACATCCAGTTTAAGATATCTGAAAAGTAATTGAAAATGTGAGATTAGAATTAGCAAAGATATTAGAACATGATGGGTAGATTTGAGAATCATCAGCATAGAGCAAATGTTTATCTGGGATTTTAAAATTATTTATTTAAAACTTAAATAGAAAATAGAAAAATAACAACAACAACAAAAATTGCCATGTGTATGACAACACAAGAGAGGATTCAAAATATCAGACGTTAAATTTCATTTCAATAAAACATATAATAAATATTATCTGTTGTGTTCAGAGCTGTCCATTTTCTTTTTCTTTTTTTTTTTTTTTTTTGCTTCCTTAGAGGTTTTTTTTGTCCTCTGTTAGGTCTTTGTTTTAACTTTATTTTATTTCTTTTTACTTCCTTCACCTCCCCCAAATAGGCTATAATTAAGCATATATATATACATATATATATATATATATATATGCACATATATATATATATATATATACACAAATACATCACACATATATACATATATATATATATACACATACATTCATTTATATGTGTAATGCCATATTATGCTTGTTTGTCCTCTGTTTTTCCAAAAGTAGATAACATCATGCTTCATAAGTCCAAATCTCTTCATGTTTTTCTAAATCTATCAAGTCATCATTTCTTATTCTTCAGCAATATTCCAACCTTATACAATCTAACCATTTTGAGTAACCTAAAACAATATCGATTTATATGGTTGACATATATTTTAATTTCCCTATTTTTTGATTGTTTATTTTAGTTTTAACTTTGTCTTAGATCAATGATCACTCATCCATTTTTTCTAATAAATTCTACTCCTGATCATTATTTTATTTGTATAAATTTTCTTATTTTCAATCCGTGATGTGTCCTCCGCTTTATTTTTACCCATTATACTGCCTTGGTATTACTTAATGTACAATGCCTCCAAGGATGTCTCCCCAAATCTTTTCCCTGACTCTTGATCCCATTCTTTTTAATCTATACCTTATCTTATTTCCATTAATCAAAACACACTTCTATACACCCCTTAGATTCATGATTTTAGATATATGTATTCTTCTAGATATATATGCATTCTTTCCTCTTTAACTCATTCCTGAAGTGTTGGATTCCAGAAATACTAGCCTTCCTCCTCCATCTGAATTCTATATCTGTTCTTGCTATCATATCTTATAATATAATTATTCTTTTTTTACCTTTTCCTGTATATTTTTGCCTTTTATAATCATATCATATTCATCTCTATTTAAAATTTCCTTGTATAAAACCTAAATAATGTTTTCATTGAGTCCCTTGAAATTAGCCTTTGTTGTTTATCTTATATTTCTTTTGGATCTTATATGTCAAATTTTCTGTTAATTTCAGGTCTTTTGCAAAAAATTCCTGAAAATCTGGCAATTCATTAAGTATCCTTTTTCCATTCAGAATTATGCTTAACTTTGTTGGGTATGATATTTTCAGCTGCAACTCTAATTCTTTTGCTCTTCTAGTATATAGTTTTTTTTTTTTAAGACCTGTGATCTTTTCATATGGCTGCTGCTAATTTTTGTGTGTTTCTAATTGTGATTCCATGACTCCACTGTATTTGAATTTTTTATTGTTACTCATAATATTTTTTCCTTGATCACCTGGAGATTTGAGAATTTGGCTATGATGTTCTTATAGGTTTTCATCATTGGATATCTTTCAGGTGGTGATTGGTGGGTTTTTTTCCTATTTCTACTTCCCCTCTTGTTCTAGTGCTTCAGGACAATTTTCTTTTATTATTTCTTGAATTATTGTATCAAGATACTTTTTTGATTAAAACTTTCAGATAGTCTGATTATTCTGTTTTCTCTTCTTGATATGTTCTCCAAATCTATTGTTTTTCTTGTGATATGTTTCATATGCTTTTTTTTTTCATTCTTTATAGCTTATTTTATTATTTATTGGGCTCATAACTTTTTTTCTGGCTTCTCCTTGACCAATTCTACATTTCAAGAAGTCAATACTCCCTATCCTCTTTAAGATTCTGGATCTCCCTTTTCCCCCTATCTTTTTTGGAAAGCTTGAATTTTTTTCTATTTTTGGTTAGCTCAAATATTATTTTGTTTCTAAATTCTTGATTTTTTAAATAGGATTTTAATTGTCACTTGTTCATATTTTTATTATAAAATTCTAGTATGCAATATTGCAAATGTTTCACTTAATAATAATATCATTATTATGGCTAGCATTTATATAGTGGCAATTATGTACCAGGTGGGCACTGTGCTTAGTACTTAGCAAATATATCATTTAATCCTTTTGACAATCTTATTATTATTATCCCATTATGCCAGTTAAGAAAACAGTCAAGCACAGGTAAGAATGTGTACATGTGTGTAGACACATATTTATATAGAGATATATGTGTTGTGTGAAAAATTATTTTTTAAAAGTAGCAGAACTGATATTTGAGCCAATGTCCTTTGACTCTATATCTTAAAGCCTTTGCTGTACTATATTTTTGCTCAACAAAATTATATTATCTACATTCTAAGTTCTATTGTTTTAGAGGCTGAGTGGAAGTGCTATCCCTTTTTTTTGAAAGATAACTATATTTTAAACTATAGGATGGCATACAAAAAAAATAAACTTTGAATTTGGACACAGAGAATCTCTGTTTCAAACCTCAGTTGTGTTACTCACTAACGGCCAGTGTGACATTGGGCTAGTATATAAATTCTCCGTGTTCAGCTTTCTTCATTTGTAAAATGATAGCATTAGAGATCATTCAAGCTAGATGACTGTTAAATTCTCTTCTGGTTCAAATCTTATAAACACTATTATTGAAACAATGCCATTGCCTTAGTTAGTCAGATGAATCATTAAGTACTTTTATAGAGTCTATTTTTCTGGTTTGAAGCTGATTGTGGAATGGTACATTATTAAGCCACCTACGTCTTTATTCAAAATATCTAAGTGTCAGTTGATAATTACAATATTGTCAAGGATGGTTATGCAGAAACTCTCCTTAACGCCATGGATGATCCAAATAGTTTATTGTGAATCAGGATACTGGTGAAATAGGAAGGTTTGAACTAACTTCCCCCTTTCCACTCCCACAGCAGAAATTAGGACTATTATGAGCCTCCAAGTTATCACTTATCTGAGCAGCTTGCTTTATCTTTGCTCCAGGGTGAATTGATCTAGGATCCAGTTTGAGTCTTCAGGCAAAAAATATATAAGGCCAGTTCTAAGAATCTGTCATGCAATAAGGCTTTGTTCTGTCATAGAATTTCCTTAACCTTCTAGCCAGAACTTTTGACTTCCTTTGAACTGTTTCTTTGGAGGTATTTGAAGATGGTTTTATTGAAAGCATTGTTTATCAAAACCCTGAGGCTCTGAGTGACCCATTATTTCCAATATTGAGACATAGGTCTTGCCAAAAGAACCAACATTCTCTGAATTCATTCTTTAGGCCCAGGAGAGATGCTCAATGCTTATAAAATACTAACTTTTTGTCATTTCCCCCAGAAAATGGATATCACATCTTCATAATCCTAAATGTAGAACTATTACTGATTCCAAGGGAAGAAATAGTCATGTAGCTACTAAAATGTTTACCAGATATTAATTTTGAAGGCAATTCAGCTCCATCATGCATTCATATGTCATTTATATTCTGCCTCATTAAAACAATTGTCAATACTGCTAATTTCATTTTCACATATCTTAAGTGTGGCCCTTTTCCCACACTTTAAGGCAAACTCATAACTTCCTCTTTAAAAACATTTCATTGTTTTAATCAACTAAGATTCAACTTCTTATCCTCTCATCTCATCCAGCCCCAGTTGAAAATACAAGAAAAATAATTTCTTTTATAAACCTGTATAGTCAATAAAAATACATTTCTACAACAAATTGGCCATGTTGAAAAAAATTAAATTATCTCACTATACACTCTGAGTCCTTCACTTCTCTAAGTGCTTTGGAATCCTGACTGGTCACCTTACTGATAAAAATTCAGCCTAATATTATTCCATTAAATTTATATTCTAAAACTTGTTCATCTTTACTATGCTCCACTCTTTTTTCTGAGGAGACAGACATTTCCTTCTGACCTTCTAAGTTGTCTTTGGCTGGAAAATTGTTTCTCCTTTTGTAGGTTCTGCCTCTCCAGAATTTGTTTTGAGACATAACTTAAAGATATTCAGAGGGGTGACCAAATCTTTTTTTTTTTTTTTTTTTTTTGGTGACTTGCCAAAGTGACTTTTAGTGACTTTTTTTTAAAGTGACTTGTCCAAGGTAACCAGCTAGTAAGTCTAAAGTGTTTGAGGCTGGATTTGAATTCAGTTCCTCCAGATTCCAGGGGCAGTGCTCTTTCCACTGCACTATCTAGCTGTCTACATATGACCAATTCTTGAAGAAACTATGCTTACACTTTGTAATCATATGTCCTGTAACCATCTTTTAATGATCCACTCTAAACTATCTCCATGAACAGAGATCAAGATCACATTGGTTTATAATTTGTAGACTTTGTTCTATTTTTTTTTTCAGTTCTATGGTAACTCTACTATTCCCCACTATTTTTCTACTACATCACTGATATTGTTGTAACAATTAATTCTTCCAGTTCTTTTGATAGTAGTGGATGGAGTTTATTTATATGAAGGCTGGTTGTTTAATCTAGAAAAGAGATGATTTGATAGGTCACAGACACTGTCTTCCATTTTTGAAAGTTTGTTCTGACTCCAAGGAGCATAAGTAAGACCAATGAGTTAGGTAGAATTTAGCCTCTTATGAAGAGTAATTTCATGAGGTTCAGAGCTACCCCAAAGTGGAATAGACTTCCTTATGAGGGATGGAGTAAACCATCTCTGGAAGTATTTAAGCAGCAGCCGGATGATGACTTTTGAGGGATTTTGTCAAGGGAAATAATTTAGCAACAGAACAGTTTTTGTAGTGCAGTCAAATATTCAGAGGAAGTTCTTTTGTAGAAAATATTAATGAAGATCACTAGCTGATTCTCAGGAGATTAGGGCCTACTGAATCCTGATTTAATATTAGCATCATTATAGCAGAGGCAACAGAAGAGGGGATTAGCAGCAGGATGTGCTGTGACATTAAGTCTCAAATGATGATCCAATTAGGTATTCTTTTAATGATCAGAATATTACATCCAGATATCCATCAGATACCATATCTTGAATCATCAAAGCATCTTTCTAATGCTTAAACGTGCAATTAACTCTGATTATGCTTTTGCTTATAACTGATACTCTGCATTGTCCAAATAGTTAATCCTAGGTTAGTTTTAGTATGTGTGGTAAGCTGACATTCTTTTATTTTTTTCATTTTTCAAGCACTCCTGAAGAAGCAAGTAATATTTTAGTATCAAAAGCACTAACATTTTAGTTGTAACCTCTGAACTTGACATTATCTGAGCAAACATTTCGATTTTGTTCATCAAAATACTTCATTTTTCTAGATGGACTTAGAATTATTGTTTCACTGCAAGGTTTCCAACCAGGAAGGCAGACCTCCATATTTGTTAATATAGGGGAATACTTGGAATAAATGTGGTGTTTCATCTAGTGATTTACCAACAGGAAGGTCATTCATTGTAATATGTCATAGGATTTGTTTATCATCAATAACTAAAAGGACTTTAGTCCTCCAGATAACTCCATAATCTTTTGAAATTTGGCTTGTCAAATATAAAAGAAGTAGAATCTTTATTAGCCCAAGGCCTCCTTGTTTCTGAGAGGTATAATCCATGCTAAATGGGTAAACTGTGGATCAATGGAGCATGCAACCACTTCCACTATTTATGGGATTCTTCAATTCTGTCACCAAAAATGATAATTTAAGCAGGACACACAAAATTGAAGTCAAGTATATAGAAGAAGAAAACCAAATATTTCCCTTGATAATCAGTTAATTTGGGCTCCTTAAATTCTCCATTTATCACAGGTGTCCTTCCCAATAAAGTACTGACTTCAAAATTTTGTCTTTGTTGAGGTGCAGGGGATGGTCCGACACTGGCATGCAGGTGTCTCCTCCTGGGTATGCTTGAGGCATAGAAGTGGTACTTGGACTTGGGGGCCCAGTCTGGTGCTACTCAGCAAGCTACTTGGCCACCTAACCCCTTATGAATGCAGTTGGTAACTTTAGCACCAAGAGTAGCAGTGTAGACTCCATCAGCCTGCCTACGGTTGCTCAGCCAATTGAATCAGCCTAACTCCTCCAAAACCACCCAGGGAAAGCAGCTCTACGTGCCTAATTTCCATCCAGCCCTTTTGGATGCAGGGCTGGGAATTGCAAACAAAACAGTTATGCTCTGTGTCTGGATAGAAGTAAACAATTTGGAAGGTAGGTTCTTATGGCTACTGAACAATGAATTAATTTAATTGTTAGATCTTGAGCTGGAAGTGACTTTAGAAATTATCTAGTTGAAGATTCTCATTTTACAGATGGGGAAACTGGAGGTAGGAAAGCAGTGAATCCAGATCTTCTGATCTTCTGATTTCCATATTAGTATTTCTTCCATTATACTTTTTGAATCCAATTTAATAAATACTGTGCAAGCAACTGCTGGAAATATTTGGCTAAATAAAAGTGTGGGTTGATTTGTATCAAAGACAGAATATATAACTAGCAGGAAACATAGAGGACAAATAGTCCTATTACTTCATTGTGCAGGTGAGGAAATTTAGTCAAGGGCAGATAAGAATCTATTATGTAAACACATAAAATTAATGACTATCCAAGCTAGGATTCAAACCCAAGTCACTTAACTCAAAAGTCAGTCACTAAAACATGTGGAAAATGTTAAACTAGTAATCATGGTACTTAAATGGACTTTTCAACCTGTTCAAGAGCCTGCACTGATAATATTCTCTGAGAAGAGTATTTTAAGAATGACTTTGTGAAGAAATGATCCAAGATGTTTAAATCACAAAGAGGGGGACATGAGGAGGGAACTCATCTCCCTGAAAACTCCTCTCATTTGTAACCTGGGCCTAGAGAGATTTATTTGCTCACTAGGTTTCATCTCAGCCTTGAATCTAAAATATTCTTGGGAAACTGAGGACACAAGATGTAAACAAAGACAAAGTTTGAGATTATTATTGTTTCACTGCAAGGTTTCCAACCAGGATGGCAGACCTCCATATTTGTTAATATAGGGGAATACTTGGAGTAAATGTGGTGTTTCATCTAGTGATTTACCAACAGGAAGGTCATTCATTGTAATATGTCATAGGATTTGTTTATCATCAATAACTAAAAGGACTTTAGTCCTCCAGATAACTCCATAATCTTTTGAAATTTGGCTTGTCAAATATAAAAGAAGTAGAATCTTTATTAGCCCAAGGCCTCCTTGTTTCTGAGAGGTATAATCCATGCTAAATGGGTAAACTGTGGATCAATGGAGCATGCAACCACTTCCACTATTTATGGGATTCTTCAATTCTGTCACCAAAAATGATAATTTAAGCAGGACACACAAAATTGAAGTCAAGTATATAGAAGAAGAAAACCAAATATTTCCCTTGATAATCAGTTAATTTGGGCTCCTTAAATTCTCCATTTATCACAGGTGTCCTTCCCAATAAAGTACTGACTTCAAAATTTTGTCTTTGTTGAGGTGCAGGGGATGGTCCGACACTGGCATGCAGGTGTCTCCTCCTGGGTATGCTTGAGGCATAGAAGTGGTACTTGGACTTGGGGGCCCAGTCTGGTGCTACTCAGCAAGCTACTTGGCCACCTAACCCCTTATGAATGCAGTTGGTAACTTTAGCACCAAGAGTAGCAGTGTAGACTCCATCAGCCTGCCTACGGTTGCTCAGCCAATTGAATCAGCCTAACTCCTCCAAAACCACCCAGGGAAAGCAGCTCTACGTGCCTAATTTCCATCCAGCCCTTTTGGATGCAGGGCTGGGAATTGCAAACAAAACAGTTATGCTCTGTGTCTGGATAGAAGTAAACAATTTGGAAGGTAGGTTCTTATGGCTACTGAACAATGAATTAATTTAATTGTTAACTTCAGATCTTAGATCTTGAGCTGGAAGTGACTTTAGAAATTATCTAGTTGAAGATTCTCATTTTACAGATGGGGAAACTGGAGGTAGGAAAGCAGTGAATCCAGATCTTCTGATCTTCTGATTTCCATATTAGTATTTCTTCCATTATACTTTTTGAATCCAATTTAATAAATACTGTGCAAGCAACTGCTGGAAATATTTGGCTAAATAAAAGTGTGGGTTGATTTGTATCAAAGACAGAATATATAACTAGCAGGAAACATAGAGGACAAATAGTCCTATTACTTCATTGTGCAGGTGAGGAAATTTAGTCAAGGGCAGATAAGAATCTATTATGTAAACACATAAAATTAATGACTATCCAAGCTAGGATTCAAACCCAAGTCACTTAACTCAAAAGTCAGTCACTAAAACATGTGGAAAATGTTAAACTAGTAATCATGGTACTTAAATGGACTTTTCAACCTGTTCAAGAGCCTGCACTGATAATATTCTCTGAGAAGAGTATTTTAAGAATGACTTTGTGAAGAAATGATCCAAGATGTTTAAATCACAAAGAGGGGGACATGAGGAGGGAACTCATCTCCCTGAAAACTCCTCTCATTTGTAACCTGGGCCTAGAGAGATTTATTTGCTCACTAGGTTTCATCTCAGCCTTGAATCTAAAATATTCTTGGGAAACTGAGGACACAAGATGTAAACAAAGACAAAGTTTGAGATTATTATTTTTTTCTCAGAGGGCAACTTCTGGAAGAATATGGGAAATTTACAAAAAAAAATTAAAAAATTAGCTCAAGCCTAGGATATAGTTCTAATGAGCCAGAATAAAGAGGAAGATTAGATAGTTCTTGTCAATGATCTCCAGAAATGCTTGATAAGACTATAAGATCTTTGGATTTGTGTCCTGGAAGAGACTATATAATTTTACCTGCTCATTTTAAAGATCAATAAAGTGGTAAAAGTCACTTAGCCACCATCATACATGTAAGTACTACAACAGATATTTGAACTCAGGACTTTTATCAAGATCCAATGTTCCTTCCTTATATAATAGTTTCTTACCTGATACCTTGGAGAAATGCCTTCTTATTTATTGAAGTTTTTCCCTGCATGTATTTATTTGCTTATGATATGTAATAAACTTTTTTTTTAAATTTTCAAAAGTAGAGGGGAAAAAGAAACATAGAACTTCATGTAATGGGGTAGGGCAGACTATTACTGTGAGGAGAGGTAATTATATAGATAAATAAGAAATGGACACCATTGAGTCAAATTCTGAGATTTTGAGGAAGAGAACCAATTGTGTAGAAAAGCAGAGCAAGATTCGGGCCTTATGGCAAAGGGAGTACACTTGTTGCCTTTGAAGGACTCTATGTTGTAATATTTTTGATCTTGGCAACATCTAACAAATGGAACATTTTTAGCCACTTAGATGGCAAATTTGTTGCCCCTTTGTTTAGACTGTTAAAAAAAAAAAACAGAAAGTCCAGGATATATGTAATTTAATTTAATCACTTCATGGTCAAATTGACATTTCTCATTGTTCAGATCCATCAATAGTTCAAATTTTATGACTCCAGTTCTCTTTTCATCTATTTCCTAAAATGGAATCATTTGGGTTCTTCCTTCTCTCTCTCTTTGTCTCTCTCTCTCTCTCTCTCTCTCTCTCTCTCTCTCTCTCTCTTTCTCTTTCTCTCTCTCTCTCTCTCTCTCTCTCTCTCTCTTTCTCTTTCTCTCTTTCTCTCTCTCTCTCTCTTTCTCTCCCCCGATGTGTTTACATTACCCTTATGAGGATTTTATAGAATGATACACTGGCACTTTGTATATCCTCTTGGGCCAAGTTCATAAGAGATTAGCTAAGATGTCAGAAAAGAAAGAGATGGATTTTTAAGAATCAGTTATCCTTTGAAATGTCATATTGCAAGTTTGGCTTGACAGTTGCCTTTACTTCAGAAAAATATACTGATTATAAGTGCTATCTTTGACAGAAATGAAGTGTCTACATATTGATTTCTAAGATGGCGGCAGTTAGAAAAGGAAATAGAAATTTAGTGTATAGTATATGAGAAATAGTGGCCTCATGTACTTATCATATAACCCTTATGGCATTCTAGTCCCCACATTTTAGCAGATAAGCTAGAACATTCTCAGAATGAATGTAAATTTCTAATAGCTAGTGATCGGGAATTGGTACCAAAAATTCAAAACCAAGAGATTCAAAACCAGAGGTCATTAGAATGCAGTAACAATATGGTAAACAGCCTTTAAACCAGCTCATATGAAGACCAATTAAGTGACATGTGGATGTTTAGTTTAGAGAAAACATGATTTAGGAATGAATGTGTATAAATAAGGCTCTTACCATATGTCCACAACCATTGTCTCTTCATTAAGAATACTAATATAAAATATTATGAGTACTGAGAACATAAAGATAAAAGAAGCAATCCTTTACTTTAAAGAGATTATATTCTGACAGCATATACAGCTAGAGGATGAGTAGAAAGGAAGAGATCTTTATTAGCCCAAGGCCTCCTTGTTTCTGAGAGGTATAATCCATGCTAAATGGGTAAACTGTGGATCAATGGAGCATGCAACCACTTCCACTATTTATGGGATTCTTCAATTCTGTCACCAAAAATGATAATTTAAGCAGGACACACAAAATTGAAGTCAAGTATATAGAAGAAGAAAACCAAATATTTCCCTTGATAATCAGTTAATTTGGGCTCCTTAAATTCTCCATTTATCACAGGTGTCCTTCCCAATAAAGTACTGACTTCAAAATTTTGTCTTTGTTGAGGTGCAGGGGATGGTCCGACACTGGCATGCAGGTGTCTCCTCCTGGGTATGCTTGAGGCATAGAAGTGGTACTTGGACTTGGGGGCCCAGTCTGGTGCTACTCAGCAAGCTACTTGGCCACCTAACCCCTTATGAATGCAGTTGGTAACTTTAGCACCAAGAGTAGCAGTGTAGACTCCATCAGCCTGCCTACGGTTGCTCAGCCAATTGAATCAGCCTAACTCCTCCAAAACCACCCAGGGAAAGCAGCTCTACGTGCCTAATTTCCATCCAGCCCTTTTGGATGCAGGGCTGGGAATTGCAAACAAAACAGTTATGCTCTGTGTCTGGATAGAAGTAAACAATTTGGAAGGTAGGTTCTTATGGCTACTGAACAATGAATTAATTTAATTGTTAACTTCAGATCTTAGATCTTGAGCTGGAAGTGACTTTAGAAATTATCTAGTTGAAGATTCTCATTTTACAGATGGGGAAACTGGAGGTAGGAAAGCAGTGAATCCAGATCTTCTGATCTTCTGATTTCCATATTAGTATTTCTTCCATTATACTTTTTGAATCCAATTTAATAAATACTGTGCAAGCAACTGCTGGAAATATTTGGCTAAATAAAAGTGTGGGTTGATTTGTATCAAAGACAGAATATATAACTAGCAGGAAACATAGAGGACAAATAGTCCTATTACTTCATTGTGCAGGTGAGGAAATTTAGTCAAGGGCAGATAAGAATGCTCTTGGATATATTAGGGTAATGGATTGATCAGTAAACTCAGAATCAGAAAGACTTGGATTTGAATCCTGCCTCTATCACATTTGACCATAAAGGAGTCACTTAAGTTCTCTGAATTTTAATTTTCTCATTTATGAAATGAAGATAATTAGTATCTACAGTAATTACCTTACTGGGTTGTTGTAAGGATCAAATAAGATAATTCATGTAAAGCACTTTGCAAAATGTAGAGTACTCTATGAATGTCAGTTATTGTTAATAAATTCTTGTTGAGTGAAATTGAATTGAATCAGTGGGGCCACCCAGGATCATGCAAGCTGTCAAACACCATCATTTGGGAGCTGGGCATGTATGCCTCTGTAATAAAAAAAAGAACCGAGCTTCCAAAAAGGAGCTTGAATTCAGGCAAAACATCAACTCTGTGACAGAGCCTATAAGTTGTGCTCTGAACTGTTGCAGAATCTTTTGCTTGAGATTCTTCAATTGGTACCACCGTCATCATCACCTCATCACTGCCACCATCACCACTACTATCATGACCAGTAAGTGTTTATTAAGGACCAACCATGTGCCAAGCATTGTGCTAAGCCCTGAGAATATAAAGAAATGGAAAAATAGGTTCTGCTTTCAAGGAGTTCTCTGAACTACTTTTAATCTTTGAATTTTGGAATTTTATATTTAATTGGGTAATTTCCTGACCTGGCTTTTGGATCACATCTTTTTTTCCCACTTATTAACCTTCTTAGTCCCTCACCAAAGCTTAATTGGAAAGGAAAAGGAAATGTGTTTCAATGAGGTAGCACAGTAAATAGAGGGTGAGGCTTAGAGTCCTACAGACCAAGATTCAAATTTTGCCTCCGTCATTCCCTACTGGTGTGACTAATCATTTAACAATCCTCAGTTGCCTTATCTAAAAAATAGGGATAATAATGGCACCTATTTTACTTTTAGGGGAATAAATGACGTAACACATGTAAAAAGTTTTGTAAACCTTAAATTATTATGTAAGTTGTATTTATTATTATTAATAACTACTGATCTTGCCTCTAAAGGTTCCATAGTTAAGATGTATGATTTATTAGTATAAAAAAGAGACAGTATGGGAATTCTATATCAAAGCATGTCAGTACTCTGTCCATATATATGTCCATATATATGCTTTTATACTATAACTCCCTGGGGCATTTTCATAAAGCAACTTGTTTATGATAAAATGCTATTAAGTGTCAAAAGTAGAAATTGAAGATGTCTATTTTTGAGAGCAGTTTTCTATCTATAATACCATACCATTTCTCAAAGGATTAATTATATAACTAATTTCAATCCAGGTAATATAGGGAATGGCTAGATGTTTACTGAAGTTTCTTTAACTCTATGTCTATAAATGAATTTCTAAGTTGTCACATGTTTAAGTTTTACTATTTAGGTTGTATTCACAATGACATAAGATCTATATATAAAATGTTTCCATGTTTTAAAAACTGAAAGAAGATCTTAAGGGGGTCAAAAAACTGACTAAATTAAAATTTTTAGAAATTAATTTAATTGAGATTAAAATGAAGTTCAGTATTTGGTTTGAGGAAATCAATTGAAAAAGTAGAGTGTGGTAGAAGTTTGACTAGTCAATTATTTATGTGAAAATGATCTTGCCATTGGGTAAATAAGGGCCAAACTTTCCCTAACACACTCTGGAAGGTCTAGAGAGAAATTGTATTGGAAAAGCTCAAATACATAGTAAATAAGTTGTAGAGAAAGGAATACAATACAGGACTCTTTATACCGTTAAGTGGTCTTTATGTATAATACTTAACACAGTACCTGGCAAATAGTAGACACATTTAGTGGTAGTTGAAAGATTTGTCATCATGTTCTCAAGACCATGACATTCTGAAATTTTTTATATAAGACAAGATTCAGTTCTTCATATTTCATATTTACAAAACAACATTTGTGTGATAAAGTTGAGACACGGCTTCTATTCTGATATAAAGGTTATAAACCATAATGCATAGTATAATGGATTGGATTTAGAGTGATCATAATTAAGGTTCAAATCCTGCTTCTAACACATCAGCCATTTGACCATAGGCAAATTTATTCATGGTTCTTAGTCTCAGTTTCTGTATTTATGAAATGAGGATAAAAGTAGAATTGTTAGGCTCAAATCAAGTAATTTATGCAACCTTGTAATGTGTTTAAAATATTTTATTAATCTGAAGACCTACAGAAGTCCTCATTCATTCAAGAATCATATATTAAATGCTTGATATGAACATAGCATTATGATAAGTACCAAGGATACAAAAGCAAAAATCAAACTGAAAAGTCCCTTAGGGAATTTACATTATATTGGGATTAAACAAAATAGATATTTAAATGATGGAGAGATACATGCATTCATTAATGCATACATAATACATATACACACAGAGAAATTGCAAATTATATAAAAAGTGGATACAAAGATTTGGGATAGAAGGGCATCAGTAACTAGGGGAATATGACAAGGTTTAAGTAGGAAATGCTATGTGAGCTGAATCTTGAAAAAGATGCCAAAAGTGAACAAGGTGAACAAGGGTAGAAACAAGGAAAGTGATGTGAGAGATGTTTTGGTTGTAGAATATCTGTGACTGTAATAACAGACCTCCCATTATAGTTTGTGATGGCTCCTACTTGATGTCATCTTCGAAGTATCATTGACATCAGTTACCATGGGAAAAGGCCAAACCAATAAGTTGACTCTAAAGTCATACCCTTAAATAGTTCTCTGAACCATTCTGCCACCTTCTGTGGATGTAGCCTAAAGCTAGAGAAGTTGAATGTTTGGCACCCTGTAGAACCCACATTCAAGAGATTGACTTCATTGTTGACTTTTCAGCTGGATGTTTTGACACATCAAAAGGGCTGAAGTTTAAACAGTTTGTCACATTTTTTAAAAATACATTTTTTTTCCTTCTTGGCAGCATGTAGCTTGGGATAAAACAGTATAATAAGGTTAATGAGAAAAGAAATAGCACAAATCTGTTTCCATCACTGTTAACAGAACTAAATCACAGTACAGGGGAAACAGCTGCTCTGGAACCCAGCCTAGGAGCAGATCAGTAGAAGCTGATTATCTATTAATGAGCAGTTTTTAGTGGTGTACCCTAGTGGAAAGCCCACCAGACTCCATTCAACAAGCCACCAGCTGAAGATGCCATGTATATGAATCACTTGATTGATGTAAAAAATTCAAAACAGATTCTTCCCAGAACCCCAGGGGCTGCCATGCACCACTGCTCTCTTATCTGTTTATGTTAATGAAACAGGATCCTTCGGTAAGTAAATGTGTGTAGTATTTAATTAAACTGACTGCTAGACTCAGTGCAGGATGCTGGCCTTCATTTGGGGGTTTCTTAGAAAGTCACTTTTTCCCTTCCCTATTATACCTCTGGTCTATATATCCCCTCTGCCACATTATGCTTTTTAAGGCAGTTTTCAGCCTGTGATCACCCACTCTTCTTTCCTTTCTCTCTCCCTCTCTTCCTCTTTCTCTCCTTTTCCCTCTTCTCCCCCTATTAATCTCTCAGACATTTCATCCAGTCTTTCTCACTATCTCTTATGCTCTCAACTAACAGCAGAGGGTGCTCTTGGGTAACTGCCGAGCTCTCTGGGACTCTCAGTGAGCAGGCTACCAACCCTCTTTACCTCTCAACCTTTTGTAATCACAACCCTCCTTCTATTCATCTTGGGGGATTGATGTGGATATATTCATTCACATCATGAATTTTCTTCTTTCATCATTCATACTAATATTTCTTTTTTTTTCTTCTAAACACATTTCCACATTTATCATATGGCACAAAAAAAGTCAGATGAAAAGGGGGAAAATGAAAAAAGAAAAAACAAGCAAGTAAATAACAACAAAGGTGAAAATACTATGTTGTGATCCACATTCAGTCTGCATAGAACTCCCTCTGGAGGCAGATGGCTCACTCCATCTCAAGTCTATGGGAATTGGCCTGAATCACTTCATTGCTGAAAAGAGCAAAGTCCATCACAATTGATCATCACATAAGCTTGCTGTTGCTGTATATGATGTTCTCTTGGTTCTATTCAAGTGATTTAGCATCACTTCATGTAAGTCTCTCGAGGATTTTCTAAATTCTTCCTGCTCCATTCTTATAGAACAATAATATTCCATTACATTCCTATAACATAAAATTTATTTAGCCATTCCCCAACTGATGATGATCCACTAAGTTTCTTGTTGCTTACCACTACAAAAAGGGCT
Source organism: Antechinus flavipes (assembly GCF_016432865.1). Taxonomy (NCBI): domain Eukaryota; kingdom Metazoa; phylum Chordata; class Mammalia; order Dasyuromorphia; family Dasyuridae; genus Antechinus; species Antechinus flavipes. The sequence continues at coordinate 619,200,978 of NC_067398.1, forward strand.
GTTACAAACATTTTTGCACATGTGAATCTTTTTTCTCTTTTATATGATCTCTTTGGGGTACAGACCTAGTAAATATATTGCTATATCAAAGGATATGCACAGTTTGATAGACCTTTGGTTATAGTTTCAAATTGCTATTCAGAATGATTGGATCAGTTCACAACACCAACAGAATTAATACCGGAGTTTCCTCTCATGCCACATTTCAATAGAAATCACTTACAAAAGCATGAGATTGATGATCTTAGAAAAGCATGGGTAGGGTGAAATGAATAGAATGTTGTATTCAGTTAACAGTAATATTGTGTTAAGAACAACTATTATAAATATCCAAATTAACTACAAAGGATCTATTAAGGAAGATGTTATCTGCATCCAGAGGAGGAATTAATAAATAGAAATGTGTATACAATGATTTTACACACACACACACACACACACACACATGCACACACATGCACACATATTGCACCTAATGATAGCCATCTTGGGAAAGGGAAGAATAAAAAGGGTGGAAAATTACGTAATAATTTTATTATGTATTTAAAAGGAATAGCAAGTTGTGCATAATAGATTTGTAGTTTCACATGCAATCATTTAAAAAGTATACTATATTGTGGAAATGCTTATTTTATTTTATAAATTAAATATAAAATTAAAAGCATAGTTAGTTATATATCTTAAATTGTAATTTCAAAATGAATTGTGAAAAAGCAAGAGAAATTAAATAACAAATCAATGAATTAGAAGGGACCCCTCTTAGAATTACAATTTCAAATTGAAAGGAATAATATTAAAGGATATCTAGTCTAATTCCTTTTTTGCCATTTTATGTCCTTTATTTTTTTATTATAGCTTTTTATTTACAAGATACATGCATGGCTAATTTTTCAGCATTGACAATTGCAAAACCTTTTGTTTCAACCTTTTGCCTCCTTCGACACACCCCCTCGCCCAGGTGGCAGGTAGACCAATACATGTTAAATATGTTAAAGTGTATGTAAATAAAATATATGTATACATATCCATGCAGTTATTTTGCTGCACAAGAAGAATAGGACTTTGAAATAGTGTACAACTGACCTGTGAAGGAAATCAAAAATGCAGGTGGACAAAAATAGAGGGATTGGGAATTGTAGGTAGTGATTCACACTCATTTCCCAGAGTTCTTCCGCTGGGTGTAGCTGGTTCAATTCATTTCTGCCCTATTAGAACTGATTTGGTTCATCTCATTGTTGAAGAGGGCCACATTCATCAGAATTGATTGTCATATAGTGTTGTTGTTGAAGTATATAAAGGTCTCCTGGTCCTGCTCATTTCACTCAGCATCAGTTAAGGTAAGACTTTTCAGATCTTTCTGAAATCACCCTGCTGGTCATTTCTTACAGAAAAATAATATTCCATAACATTCATATATCACAATTTATTCAGCCATTCTCCAATTGATGGGCATGCACTCAGTTTCCAGTTTCTAGCCACTATAAGCAGGGCTGCCACAAACATTCTTGCACATACAGGTACCTTTCCCTTCTTTAAGATCTCTTTGGCATATAAGCCCAGTAGTAACACTGCTGGATCAAAACGTATGCACAGTTCAATAACTTTTTGATGATTGTTCCAAATCACTCTCTAGAATGGCTGGATGTATTCACAATTCCACCAACAATGTATCAATGTTCCAGTTTTCCCACATCCCCTCCAACATTCTGCATTATCTTTCCCTATCATTCTAGCCAAATTGACAGATGTGTAATGGTATCTCAGGGTTGTCTTAATTTGCATTTCTCTGATTAATAATGACTTGGAGCATCTTTTCATATGGCTAGAAATAGTTTCAATTTCTTTATCTGAGAATTGTCTGCTCATATCCTTTGACCATTTATCAATTGGAGAATGGCTTGATTTCTTATAAATTAGAGTCAATTCTCTATATATTTTGGAAATGGGGCCTTTATCAGAACCTTTGATTGTAAAAATGGTTTCCTACTTTATTGCTTCCCTTCTAATCTTGTCTGCATTAGTTTTGTTTGTACAAAAGCTTTTCAATTTGATATAATCAAAATTTCCTTTTTTGTGGTTAATAATGATCTTTAGTTCTTCTTTGGTCATAAATTCCTTCCTTCCTCCTCCAGAGTTCTGAGAGCCTATGTTCTTCTAATTTTTTTATAATCTCATTCTTTATGCCTAGGTCATGAGCCCATTTTGACCTTATCTTCGTATACGGTATTACGTGTGTGTTTAATGCCTAGTTTCTGCCATACTAATTTCCAATTTCTCAGCAGTTTTTGTCAGTGAATTATTATCTCAAAAGCTGAGGTCTTTGGATTTGTCAAACACTAGATTGCTGTAGTTATTGACTATTTTATCTTTTGAACCTAACCTATTCCACTGACCAACTAGTCTATTTCTTAGCCAATACCAAATGGTTTTGGTAATGCTGCTTTATAATATAAATTTACATCTGGTACAGCTAGGCCACCTTCACTTGATTTTTTTTTTTTTATTAGTTTTCTTGAAATTCTTGACCTTTTGTTTTTCCATATGAGCTATATTGTTATTTTTTCTAGGTCATTAAAATAGTATCTTGGAAGTCTTATTGGTATAGTATTACACAAGTAGATTAGTTTAGGTAGAATTGTCATCTTTATTATATTTGCTTGCCCTATCCAAGAGCATTTAATATTTTTCCAATTGGTTAGATCTGACTTTATTTGTGTGGAAAGTGTTTTGTAATTTTGCTCATATAATTCCTGACTTTCCCTCAGCAAATAGATCCCCAAATATTTTACACTATTGGTAATTACTTTAAATGGAATTTCTCTTTGTAACTCTAATTGTTGGATTTTGCTAGTGATATATAAGAATTCTTATGACTTATGTGGGTTTATTTTGTATCCTGCAACTTTGCTAAAGGTATGGATTCTAATAGCTTTTTAGTAGAATCTCTGGGTTTCTCTAAGTATACCATTATATCATCAGCAAAGAGTGATAATATGGTTTCCTCATTACCTACTCTAATTCCCTTAATCTCTTTCTCAACTCATTGCCGAAGCTAGCATTTCTAATACAATATCGAATAGTAAAATTGATAGTGGGCAGCATTGTTTCACTCTTGATCTTAATGGGAATTGTTTCAGTTTATCCCCATTACATACAATGCTTACTGATGGTTTTAAATAAATACTACTGATTATTTTAAAGAAAAGTCCATTTATTCCTATACTCTCAAGTGTTTTAAATAGGAATGGATGTTGGATTTTATCAAATGCTTTTTCTGCATCTATTGAGATGATCATATAGTTTTTATTAATTTGTTATTGATATGGTCAATTATACTATTAATTTTCCTAATGTTGAACCAGCCCTGCATTCCTGGTATTGATTCTACTTGGTTATGGCATATTATCCTGGGGGTGATTTTCTGTAGTCTTTTTGCTAATATTTTATTTAAGATTTTAGCATCAATATTCATCAGGGAGATTGGTCTATAATTTTCTTTCTCTATTTTCAACCTACCTGGCTTAGGTATCAGTACCATGTCTGTGTCATAAAAGGAATTTGGTAGGACTCCTTCATTCCCTATTTTTTTTCAAATAACTTATCTTAGCATTGGGGCTAATTGTTATTTAAATGTTTGGTAGAGTTCACATGTAAATTCATCTGATCCTGGGGGTTTTTTTCTTAGGGAATTGATTAATAACTTGTTCTATTTCTTTTTTTTTTTCTGAAATGGGACTTTAAGCAATTTATTTCCTCTTCTGTTATTCTGGGAAGCCTATAATTTTGGAGGTAGTCATCCATTTCACTTAGATTATCAAATTTATTGGCATAAAGTTGGGCAAAGTAACTCCTTATAATTGCTCTAATTTCTTCTTCATTGGTGGAAAGTTCTCCCTTTTCATTTTTAAGACTAACAATTTGATTTTCTTCTTTCCTTTTGCTAATCAAATTTACCAAATGTTTATCTATTTTATTGTTTTTTTTTCAGAAAGCCAACTCTTAGTTTTATTTATTAATTCAATAGTTTTTTTTCAATATTAATAATTTTTCTTTTTAATTTTAGAATTTCAAGTTTAGTATTTGATTGGGGGTTTTTAATTTGGTCTTTTTCTAGCTTTTAAAGTTGCAAGCTCAATTCATTGATCTTCTTTTTCTTTATTACATTCAAATAAGCCTCTAAAGATACAAAATTTCCTCTTATTACCACTTTAGCTGAATCCCACAAATTTTGGTATGATGTCTTAATATTAATTGTGTCTATAATTTGCTGTTTCACCCAATCATTCTTTAAGATGTGATTATTTAGTTTCCAATTACTTTTTGGTCTATTTACCCCTAGCTTTTTGGTGAATGTAGTTTTTATTGCATTGTGATTTGAAAAGAATGCATTTACTATTTCTGCCTTCCTGCATTTAATTTTGAGGTCTTTATGTCCTAATATATGGTCAATTTTTTTATAGGTTCCATGAACTGCTGAAAAGAAAGTGTATTCCTTTCTGTCTTCTTTCAGTTTTCTTCAAAGATCTATAATTTTTCTAATATTCTATTTACCTCTTTAATTTCTTTCTTGTTTGTTTTATGATTTGATTTATCTAATTCTGAGAGTGCAAGGTTGAGATCTCCCACTATTATAGTTTTGCTATCTATTTCTTCTTGCAATTCTCTTAACTTCTCCTTTAGGAAGTTAGATGCTATACCACTTAGTACATATATGTTTAGTATTGATATTGCTTCATTGTCTATGCTACCCTTTAGTAAGATATAGTTTCCTTCCTTATCTCTTTTAATTAGATCATTTTTTGCTTTTGCTTGATCTGAGATAAAGATGGCTATCCCTGCTTTTTTTATTTTACCTGAAGCATAATAGATTCTGCTCCAGCCTTTTACCTGTACTCTGTATGTATCTCCCTGCTTTAAATGTGTTTCCTGTAAATAACATATTGTAGGTTTCTGGCTTTTGATCCAGTCTGCTATATGCCTCAGCTTTATGGGAGAGTTCATCCCATTCACATTTACAATTAAAATTACTAAGTCTGTATTTCCTGCCATCTTATTATCCTCAGATTATGCTTTTCTTTTTGTTACCCCCTCCCTTATCCCCTTTTCCAGTATTAAATTTATGGGTACCACTTGCCTCATGCAGTTCTCCCTCTTTAGAATCCCTCCCCCTCACCTTTGAATTCCTTCCTCTTTCTTGTACATTTCCCTTATTATTCTTTTCTTTTTCCCTTTTTCTCTCTCACTTTTTAATGAGGTGAGAGAAGTTTCTTTGTTAACCAAATATTTTCTCTTTGAGCCAACTCTGATAAGAGTAAGTTTCACACAATGTTCCTCACTCTCTCTAAATTCCCTCAGATATGATAGGTTTCCTTTGCCTCTTTATGGGAAGTAGTTTCCCTCTTTTTATCTTCCCTTTTCCCTTTTTCTGATACTATCCCTTAGTATCCATTTCTACTTCCCTTTTTTATATTACATCAGCGAAATCAAATTATACATGTACTCTTTATGTATATCCATAACAGAAATACTGTTCTCAAGAGTTCTTTTTATCTTTTTCTGCTTCTCTTAAGTCCTATAGTTGAAGGTCAAATTCTTTGTTAAGTTCTGGTTTTTTCCTTAGAACAAATGGAATTCATCTGTTTCATTAAATGTCCACCTTCTTTTCTGGAAGAAAATGCTCAGCTTAGCTGGGTTAGTTTATTCTTGGCTGCATTCAAAGTTATTTTGCCTTTTGGAATATCAGATTCCAGGCCCTTCAATCTTTTAATGTAAAAGCAATGGGATCTTGAGTGATCCTTATTGTAGCTCCTCCATATTTGAATTGTTTTTTTTTTTTTTTTTCCTGCTTGTAATATTTTTTCCTTAGTCTGATAGTTCTGAAATTTAGCCACAATATTCCTTGGAGTTTATATTTTAGAGTCTTTTTCAGAAGGTGTTCGATGAATTCTTTCAATGTCTATTTTAGCTTCTGATTCTATTACATCTGGGCAGTTCTCTTTGATGATTTAGTATCTAGACTCTTTTTTTCATCACAATTTTCAGGAAGTCCAATAATTCTCAGATTATCTCTCCTAGATCTATTTTCCTCCCTGTAAATTTTCCAGCCACCGAGACCACCCGCCCTGATCTATTCAGTGTGCTAGCCTCTAGTTCTATCTCCCTGCTTGTGCTGGCCCGCTACCACCACTCAGGACAAATCTTTTCTGCTGATCTTCCAGATTATCTTTGGCTGGTAAGTTATTGTATTTCCAATATTCTTGAATTTTATTAATCAAGCACTATTTTGAGGGCTGAATTTGGTAATTGGTAGTGAGGGTATGAGAGGAGCTTAGAATGTTGCATGTGTCTTCTGTGCCACCTTGGCTCCACCCCTAATTCCTTTGTTTAACAGATAAAGAAACTGAGCCTCAGAGAAGAGGTACAACTTGTATTTAGGAAACAGCCAAATCAGGATTCAACTAAAGACTCTAGACCCAGAACTACCTACACCCCCTACTTTTCCTCAGGTTCAGGATTCATCTCTCCTTTCAGCAAAAAAATACAACAGCTGAGTCCCACCTCCCAGTTACTCTCATGAAAAATATATCATAAAGAAATTTCAATTCTTAGGTGTTCCCCATTCCTGGCATCATTTTCTTGAAGAGTCAGCATTCAGCAGCAAAGGTAATCAGGAGCACATCTCTTGGACTCTGAACAGTTATGACCATGTCAGCAAAGGCTAAAGGATGAGATTTCTTACTATAGGGTATAACAAAGTATAAACAACTAAGATCTCACAAACCTTTTCAAGTAACCACATAGGGACAATGAACAGCTTCCATTTGGTAGTTGCCTTTTCCTCATTTTTTATCCCGTATGTTTGGTTCAGACCTTTTTCCCTGCAGTGGCAAGCTCTTTAGTTGTCATCACCCCCTGCCCTACCTCTTTGAGACACACATATTCTGAAACTTTGTGTTTATGGTTCATAATTACATTACCTATCAAAGAAGGCTGTATATTAAATTTTTGAATGAAGATATACTATCATATTTATTACATTTGTAGGTGGCACAAACCTGGTACTGATTGATCATACATCAATCAATAGAATTGGAATCTAACAAAAGGTTTGATTGAGCTAGAATGTGGGGTCAAATGAAATTTAATAGGAATAAATGTAAAGGACCACATTAAGGTTAAAAAAATCAACTACATATACTCTGGATTGAAGAGAGATGCCAATTTTAGACAAATCAACCTACTTTTCATTCTCTCCCATACAACATTCCATTTCCCATTTCTATGTCTTTGGACAAGATATTTTTTGGGAATGTACTGTTTCACCACCTCTACTTTGTAGAAAAATCTACCTTTCTTCAAAGTTCAGCTCTTTCTCATCCCATCTTGATGCTCTCAATTATCTGTCCTTTCCCCTAACCTTTAGCTGGACATTATTTTTATTGTCCAAAGTCTTTTATAATATAGTCCTGCCCCTCCCCAATTTCCCAGTCTTTTTGCACTTTACTATAGAGTGCACTATACACTCTTTAATATGATAAATTCCTGGATATTTCACAAATAAGACACCATCTTCAGACTAGGTATTTTCACTAACTGTCACCCATACCTGGAATTGCTCTTCCCCTCTTCTTCACCTTCTGACTTTTTTGGCTTTATTCAAGTACCAGCTAAAATTCCACCTCCAATAGAAAGTCTTTCCTAATATCTCTTAATTATATGTGTTTCTTCTCTTTACTATTTATAACTTATTGTGTATGTATACTTATATAAATGGACATATATACATGTATATTTATTTATATGTATATATAGGTGTGTATATACATACAAATTTTATATACATATATGAGTATGCACATATATGTATATATATAATCTATGCATACATATACATATAAAGACATGTGTGTGTGTGTGTGTGTGTGTGTGTGTGTGTGTGTGTGTGTATGCAGTGAGATGGAGAGACAGAGACAGTGAAAGTCTTTAGGAACTTGAAAGCAAGGACTGTGTTTTGTCTTTGTGTCTCTACTATGTAACACAGTGCCTAACACAGAATGGGTTTTTTTTTTTTAATAATTTTTTTATTGATAGAACGCATGCCAGGGTAATTTTTTACAGCATTATCCCTTGCATTCATTTCTGTTCCGATTTTTCCCCTCCCTCCCTCCACCCTTTCCCCCAAATGGCAAGAGTCCTTTACATGTTGAATGGGTTGCAGTATATCCTAGGTACAATATATGTGTGCAGAACCAAACAGTTTTCTTGTTGCACAGGGAGAATTGAATTCAAAAGGTATAAATAACCCGGGAGGAAAAACATAAATGCAAGCAGTTTATATTCATTTCCAGTGTTCTTTCTCTGGGTGTAGTTGCTTCTGTCCATCTTTGATCAATTAAGGCTCTCTTTATCAAAGAGGTCCACTTCCATCAGAATACATCCTCAAACAGTATCGTTGTTGAGGTATATAATGATCTCCTGGTTCTGCTCATTTCACTCAGCATCAGTTCATGTAAGTCTCGCCAGTCCTCTCTGTATTCATCCTGCTGGTCGTTCCTTACAGAACAGTAATATTCCATAACGTTCATATACCACAATTTACTCAACCATTCTCCAATTGATGGACATCCTTTCATTTTCCAGCTTCTAGCCACTACAAACAGGGCTGCCACAAACATTTTGGCACATACAGGTCCCTTTCCTTTCTTCAGTATCTCTTTGGGGTATAAGCCCAGTAGAAACACTGCTGGATCAAAGGGTATGCACAGCTTGATAACTTTTTGAGCATAGTTCCAAACTGCTCTCCAGAATGGCTGGATGTGTTCACAATTCCACCAACAATGTATCAGTGTCCCTGTTTTCCCACATCCCCTCCAACATTCCCCATTATCTTTCCCTGTCATTCTAGCCAATCTGACAGGTGTGTAGTGGTATCTCAGAGTTGTCTTAATTTGCATTTCTCTGATTAATAATGATTTGGAGCATATTTTCATATGTCTATAAATAGTTTCAATTTCTTCGTCTGAGAATTGTCTGTTCATATCCTTTGACCATTTATCAATTGGAGAATGGTTTGATTTCTTATAGATTAGGGTCAGTTCTCTATATATTTTGGAAATGAGGCCTTTATCAGAACCTTTGATTGTAAAAATGTTTTCCCAGTTTATTGTTTCCCTTCTAATCTTGTTTGCATTTGTTTTGTTTGTACAGAAACTTTTCAATTTGATATAATCAAAATTTTCTATGTTGTGGTCAATAGTGATCTCTAGTTCTTCTTTGGTCATAAATTCCTCCCTCTTCCACAGGTCTGACAGGTAAACTATCCTATGCTCTTCCAATTTATTTATAATCTCATTCTTTATGCCTAGGTCATGAACCCATTTTGACCTTATCTTGGTGTATGGTGTTAAGTGTGGGTCAATGCCTAGTTTCTGCCATACTGATTTCCAATTTTCCCAGCAATTTTTGTCAAATAATGCATTCTTATCCCAAAAACTGGTGTCTTTGGGTTTGTCAAACACTATATTATTAAAATTATTGGCTGTTTTGTCCTTTGAACCTAACTTATTCTATTGATCAACTAGTCTATTTCTTAGCTAATACCAGATGGTTTTAGTAACTGCTGCTTTATAATATAATTTTAGATCTGGTACAGCTAGGCCACCTTCATTTGATTTTTTTTTCATTAATTCCCTTGAAATTCTTGACCTTTTGTTTTTCCATATGAACTTTGTTGTTATTTTTCTAATTCATCAAAGTAGTTTTTTGGGAGTCTGATTGATATAGCGCTAAATAAGTAGATTAATTTAGGTAGTATTGTCATCTTTATTATATTTGCTCGCCCAATCCAAGAGCATTTAATATTTTTCCAGTTGGTTAGATCAGACTTAATTTGTGTGGAAAGTGTTTTGTAGTTTTGCTCATAAAGTTTCTGATTTTCCCTTGGCAGATAGATTCCTAAATATTTTATACAATCAGTAGTTACTTTAAATGGAATTTCTTTTTGTATCTCTAACTGTTGGGTTTTGTTAGTGATATATAAGAATGCTGATGACTTATGTGGGTTTATTTTATATCCTGCAACTTTGCTGAAGGTGTAGATTGTTTCTAATAACTTTTTGGTAGAATCTCTGGGGTTTTCTAAGTATACCATCATATCATCAGCAAAGAGTGATAATTTGGTTTCCTCATTGCCTCACAGAATAGATTCTTAAGAAAGATTAAATAACCGGCTCACTGACTTCACATATATTTTATATTTGAAAGACATCACATTGTACTGAATAATACTATAAATTAACTAGTTAATTGGCTTTGTATATTTTACATTTGAGAGACAGAACAATGTAGGGGATAGAGAGAAAGCCTCAGAATCAGGATGATTCCATGCTCAGGTCTTGCCTCTGCCATGTACAGATGTAAGCAAATACAAAATACTTTGACATAAATGATTTATTTGGTGTTGGGAACATTCAGTGAGAAAATATCCTCTATCAAATCCAAATTGACAAATTGAAATGGTTGGTAGTTTCAGAGATTTTCCTGGGACACTGAGAGATTAAATGATTTGTTCAGAGTCACACAGCTAGAGTGTCAAAGAATGTATGGACACTTTCCAAATGTGCTTTTAAGAAGATTCCTGTTCAGGCACAGGTTAGGTTAGATAGACTCAGAAGTTCCCATGCTAAGATTCTGTGAGTCTCTGAAATGATATTATTAGGGCTATACAATATAATAAGTAAAGATCTGAATTAATTGACCTCCAAAAATCCTTCAAGTTCTGAAATGTCATGATTCCATGAGGAAGCCTAGAATTATATCACATTTCATGAGTCGCTTGAATGGGTTGCCTAACAGTCAGCCAGCATGAATGGAATAAAGGAAGTCAGTGCTAATTTGCATGCAGAGATGGCCTACTGAGTAGCACCTGCTTGGACCTCTCACATGTCAGACTTATGTCTGAATTGTGTTGTTGTTGTTTTTTAATTAGCAAATTTTGCAGCAAAGATTAGCCTTAACATGAAGCTGGCTTGTCTAGACTGGTGTGGAAACAGAGATGGCCTTTTTTTGTACAGCTGACAAAATATTAAGATTGCATTTTTGACACCAAATGTGTCTCTCACCTAAATATGTCCCACTATCTAAAATGCAGTATTATAGATAAATTACACGTGTTTGGCTTTTCCCAAACCACATTTTCTAAAAATGAAAACACACTGAGTTAGTTATGTGGACTATTAGTATAAACAAGTTTATTATTTTTTCACTGAACGAATCAGTTAGCATGTTGGTCGACAACTTTTGTTAAACATTTATATACCTGTCACTCAGCTGAGTACTGGGTATATTAAGAAAAGCAGAAGAATATATTTTGTCTTCAATAAGCTTACATTTGAATGGGAGAGAAAACATGTAAATAAATAGATATTTAAAAGATATACATACATATATATATATATATATGAGAGAGAGAGAGAGAGAATAGATAGAAAGTAACCTTATAGAAAGAGTTATTAAAATTGGCTTCATAGATTTCCTTGGATGAGAAAAATAATTATATCTATATTTTTTAATCAATATTCAACTGGAATTTATCACTTCCTTCAATTGACTTTTAAAAACTACATTATTCTGTGAAAGAATTAATAGAATTCTCTGGACTTCCAAAGGGATTGATAATACAAAAAAGGTTAAGAACTTCTTTCTTAGTAGTTAAAGCATTAGAATATGTGAGGCCCAGAAAGACTCCCTGTGTAAAGTGAGATTTAAGTTAAATCTTGAAGAAATCTGTAGTAACTAAGAGATAAAAATAATGAAGGAGAGGATTCCAATTGTGAAGGAAAACAAGAGCAAAGGAACAGAGATAGGATATGAGAGATGGAATGTCATACATAAGGAACAACAAGATGAATCATAGAATGCACCAAGGATAGTAAAATGTCAGAAAACTGGAAAAGTAAGGAAGGTGCAGTTTATTTTTTCCTAGTGGTAGTAGGAAGCTATTAGAGCTTACTGACTAGGCAAATGACATTGATTAGACAAACACTTAAGAAAATCACTTTTCCAGCTGCATGAAGATTGGGATACAAGATGAGGAGATCAGTTAGAAATTATTTTAATAGTCCTTTGGAGATGGAAAACTAAGACAACAGATTTAAGTTACTCAAGAGAAATCATAAAGTTTGGAGAAGGAATTGGACTAGGAGTGAAGATGATGAATACAATTTGATATAATGTGCATTTGAGATGTCAATAGATAATACAAAGGGAAATGTCCAGCAGACAATTGGGTACTGAAAAGCAGTCTTAGGAGATAATAAAGTTGGCTATGTAGATAATTGTAGAGGACTGGAACTCTGAAAAGGTATAAGTGACTCTAGGTCAGCATGGTACTTATGATTTAAGTACCTACTTAATGTGAGAGAATGGTTCTATATGATGATGTAATGATTACTTGTGCTCAGTGTGCTGTAGTGATGTAATCATACTGAGATATTTAAGGGAGAATCAGATACAGAAGGCTCTCTCAGCCATAGACACTCCATCTTTGACTAGCTTCTTGGTGGCTGTCCTGCCTTCATCACTCCCTTCACTAAGACCAAGGACTCAGGCTGGTCCCGAGGTCCTCCAGAGAACCAATCCAGACATTACAAATAATAACTTTTAAAGAAGAAAGAATGAACTAAGGTGATAATTATATGAGTGGAGAGAAGGGAAATTATATGAAAGATAATGCAGAGGTAGAAATGACAAGAGTTAGTAAGTGAGAGTGAGGAGTTAAGAGATGACACTAAAGTGGGAACTCACAATGACTGGAAAGATAAGGATACACTCTTTAGAAATAACAAAGTGAGGACTTGGGAGGAAGATGTTGAGGTTTTTTTTTTTTTCCTTTCCTATTTGTTTTTGTTTGCAATGCCTTGAAAATAACTAATATGAAATATTAAGAGGACTTCCAGGAGTAGAGCCAAGCTGGTGAAGTAAAGCCAGGAAGTTGTTCAAGCTCTCCTGGTTTCCCTTGAAAACTACATGAAACCAAGCCTCTGAATAGTCTAATGGAATGAAACCACTATCCAACTCAAGATAGATTGAAAAAATCTCAAGAAAAATCAGTCTCTCTGAGGTGAAAGAAGTGTTCAGCCCAGCTCAGATAGTCTAGAAAAGCTATTGAGAGGATGTTAAATATAGAAGATCAATAAATGAGACCCTTAGTCCTGGCTTAGTAGCAGAGAAGAACAGTGGGGCAAGCCTGATACAGCTCAGAAGGCAAATTCTAGGAAACCAGTATTTTTCTGGAAAGAGCAGATATAGCTATCCCTTGCTGTAAGCAAAATACCAAACATAATAGGCCTCTGTGCTTAAAACCAAGGCTGAGAACTGCACAGGAATTTTGGGACAGCTCCTTTTATTCCAGGAGCAGAGCTGTACCATAAAAGTACAAAAAAAGGAAATATAGAAAGAAGGAAAGAAAATGAACAGAAAAGTACTTTGACCATAGAAAGCTATAATGGGAAGACCAAAATACCAAACAAACAAGGACAAAGTGTCCACAGAGGAAATCTCAAAGACATCCCAAACAGACTCCTTGAAAGTGCTCACAAAAGACTTTAAAAAGCAAATAAGAGGGGTAGACGAAAATGTGAGAAAATAAATGAGGGGTATGCAAGAAAGAATCAATAGCTTGGAAACCAAGGAAGGCAATTCCTTAAAAAAAACAATAGATCAAATGAAAAAAAAAAATCCACTGAAGAAAACAATACCTTGAAAAGAAGAATTCATCAAATGTCAAAAGAGATACAAAAGCCTACTAAAGAAAATCATACATTAAAAACTAGAATAGAGCAAATGAAAACTAATGACTTTATGAGACAATAAGAATCATTGAAACAAACTTTTAAAAATTAAAAAAATGGAAGAAAATGTAAAATAAATCATTGGAAAAATAGCTTGTAATGTTGTTTGGTTTTGGATTTCTTGGGGTCTCCAGGAGGAACCTTCTTTTCAGTTCAGTAATCACCACAACAGTAGCAGGTATTAAATTCCAAAAGTCTTTATTATCTCCTTCAAAGCCTTGCCTGGAGCTTCAGCTAGCTTTCTTAGAGGCCTTCCAGAGCCTTGGTTTCAGTGGAGAAGCTAAGGAGGACAGCCTGCCACCAAGGTGGTATGAGATGGGATGAATGAATCTAAATCCAAGGGCTTGTGTTTCAGCCTCCAGCCTTCTGTCCACTTTTCTTCTCTGGCTCTGTGAATCTCTGAATCAACCTAGCTGAGGTTCCTAGCTTAAATTCTCTACACTGAGTATAAACCAATTATTATATCACTAGGAAACCATTATTTGTTGTAGGAATAAATCAATCATACTGAATCATGCTAAACTAGATAACCATTGTCTCCTCAATTCCACTTAGTACTTTGTAAGCCTCCTTGTTTCAAGTTCAGAGTTCTGACCCACAATAATAGCTGACCTGGAAAATAGATCTATAAGAGAGAATTTAAAAATTATTGGCCTTCCTGAAGGGCATGAGCAGAAAAAGAGCCTAGATAGTATTCTTTAAAATATCTTCAGGGCATCTAGGTGGCACAGTGGATAGAGTACTAGCTTTGAAGTCAGGAGGATATGAGTTCAAATGTAGCCTCAGATACTTAACACTTCCTACTGTGTGACCCTGGACAAGTCACTTAATACTATTCACCTCAGCCAAAAAAAAATCATCAAGGAAAACTGCCCTAATGTTCTAGAAACAGAGGGGGAAATAGTCATTGAAAGAATCCATCAATCACCTCTGAATGTTGATTAGGGATTGCCTACTGTTCACCCACTGATCACACTTGCAAAAATGTATATCAACAAGGCTGTAATAAACTGGAACTCTTTTCACACTCTGTGAGTCTCCCATCTCATTCAACTCGCTTCTGAGATCAAAGGGTTCATACACTTTGAACTCATAATCAAGACAACTGCAACATAAAGGAGCAACAGTAAAGAGTACACAGAATCTGGCAGCATCTATAATAAAGGATTGGAGAACCTGGAATACCATATTCTGGAAGGCAAAGGACCTGGGGTTACAATCAAGAATTAACTACTCAGAAATACTGAGCATTATCTTTCAGAGGAAGTTCTTCCCTGGATCTTCAAAGAAATAAGAGAATTTCAATCTTTTCTATTAAAAAAAAAACCCAGAATTAAACAGAACATTTTATCTTTAAACACAGGACCCAAGAAAAGAAAAGAGGAGAAATATATATATATATATTTGAAATATTTAAACTATTTACATCCCTAGATGAGAAAATGATTTCTACCTGTATGTTCCAAAATGTTTGTGGCAGCCCTGTTTGTAGTGGCTAGAAGCTGGAAATTGAATGGATGCCCGTCAATTGGAGAATGGTTGAGTAAATTGTGGCATATGAATATTATGGAATATTATTGTTCTGTAAGGAATGACCAGCAGGATGAATACAGAGAGGACTGGCGAGACTTACATGAACTGATGCTAAGTGAAATGAGCAGAACCAAGAGATCATTATATACCTCAACAACGATACTGTTTGAGGATGTATTCTGATGGAAGTGGATCTCTTCAATAAAGAGAGCTAATTCAGTTTCAATTGATCAATGATGGGCAGAAGCAGCTACACCCAAAGAAAGAACACTGGGAGATAAATATAAACTGCTTGCATTTTTGTTTTTCTTCCCGGATTATTTATACCTTCTGAATTCAATTCTCCCTGTACAACAAGAAAACTGTTCAGTTCTGCACACATATATTGTATCCAGGATATACTGTAACCTATTCAACATGTAAAGGATTGCTTGCCATCTGCAGGAGGGGGTGGAGGGAGGGAGGGGAAAAATCGGAACAGAAGTGAATGCAAGGGATAATGTTGTAAAAAATTACCCTAGCATGAGTTCTATCAATAAAAAGTTATTTAAGAAAAAAAAGAAAAAAAAAGAAAATGATTTCTGCAGCTCTTGTTATTGGAGCAGTTAGAGGAAAGCATCACATGGACAGAGGGTATGGTTATGCATAGACACTGATGTGATGGTATAAAAGGAAAAGACATGAAGGGGTGAAAAAAGGACTTTGCTGGGAGAAGAGGAAAGGGGGAGTACAATGGCACAAATAAGATCACATGAAGAGGCACAAAAGATGTATTACAACAGAGAGAAAGAAGGAAAGCAGGTGACCATTGTCTGAAGCTTGATCTTATCAGTTTTGCCTCAAAGAAAGACTAACTTAATTATTCATTTGGGTATAGAATTTTATCTTACCATATTAAAAAAAAAAGTCAGAGGATAAAGAAGAAAGAAAAGAAAGGAGACTGAATAGAAGGTGGGCAAAAACACTAGGAGATAGAGATATGAGAAGGGGGTAGAGTGATAGAAGATAGGACAGGTTATGAATGGGGTGGATTAAAAACACTACTAAGAACAGGATGGAAAGAGAGAACAAAAATATATACAAAAATAGGATGGAGGGAAATACAGAGCTGGCAATCATAACTGTAAATTGTGAATAGGATGAACTTTCCCATAAAATGAAAAGGAATAGCATATTGGACTAAAAAAAACAGAATCCTGCAATTCTTGTACACACTAAACACACTAAAAGAGAGACATACATTCAGAATAAAGGTAAAAAGACTGGGACAGAATTTATTATGCTTCAACTGAAGCAAAAAAAGATTAATTGTGATCCCTGATAAAGCAAAAGCAAAAATAGATCTAATTAAAATAAATAAGGAAGATAACTACATCTTGTTAAAGGGTACCATAAACAATGATATAGTAATGATACTAAATGTATATGCACCAAGTAGTAGAGTACCCCTAGAAAATTCCTAGAAAAATTATTAAGCCAATTATAGAAAGAAATAGACAGCAAAACATATTTTACCAGTGGGGGACCTCAACCTTTCCCTGTCAGAATTAGACAAATCTGATCACAAAATAAACAAGAAAGAAAATAGGAAGGTTGATAAGATTTTAGAAAATCTAGATATGATAGCTCTCTGGAGAAAATTCAATAGGGATAGAAAGGAATATACTTTCAGCAATACATGGCACTTACAAAAAAATTGGCCACATATTAGGGCCTCACAATCAAATGCAGAAAAACAGAAATAGTAAATGTTTTCTTTCTTTCTTTCTTTCTTTCTTTCTTTCAAGGCAATTGGGGTTAAGTGACTTGCCCAGAATCATACAGCTAGGAAGTGTTAAGTGTCTGAGACCTAATTTAAACTTTGGTCTTCCTGACTTCAGGGCTGGTACTCTACCCACTGCGCCACCTACCTGCCCCTAAATGCTTTCTTTTAAAACTACAATGCAATAAAAATTATATTAAATAAAGTGGCAGGGAAAGCTAGACTAAAATACCAAGTGGAAATTAAATAATCTAATTCTAAATGAGTAGGTGAAATAACAAAGCCACAGAAATAATCCATAATTTCATCCAAGTAAATGACAATATGAGACAAAATAACAAAATCTATGACATGCAGCCAAAGCAATTCTTAGGGGAAATTTTATATTTTTATATAATTACATGAATAAAATAGAGAAAGAGGAGACCAATAAATTAGGCATGCAACTAAAAAAGCTAGAAAAAGAATAAATTAAAAATTGCTAATTAAATACTAAATTAGGAATTCTGAAACTCAAAGAAGAAATTAATAAAATTAAAACCAAGAAAACTATTGACCTAATTACTTAAATTAAGAGTTGGTTTTATGGAAGAAAGCAACATAACAGATAAAACATTGGTTAATTTGATTAGAAAAAAAGAAAAGAAAAAAACATTACCATCATTAAAAATAAAAGTATGAATTTACCACCAATGAAAAAAAATTAAACAATAATTAGTAAATATTTTGCTCATCTGCATGTCAGCAAATTTGATAATATAACCAAAAATGGATGGATATTTACAAAAATATAAATTTCCTAGATTAACAGAAAAGCAAGTACATTTTTAATCACATTTTAGAAAAAAACATTGTACAAACCATTAAAAAATATCTTAAAAAAAATCTCCAGGAATTCTACTATAGAATTCTACTAAACATTTGAAGAATGATTAATTCCAGTACTAGGTAAACTATTTGAAAAAATAAGTAAAGAAGGAGTCCTACCAATTTTTTTTTTATGACACAAATATGTTTCTGATAACTAAACCAGGAAGAGCCAAAAGAGAGAAAGAAAATTATAGATCAATATCCTTAATGAATCTTGATGCAAAAATTTTAAATAAAATATTAGCAAAGAGATTACAGCAATTCATAATCAGGATAATACACTATGACCAAATCAGGAATGTAGGGCTGGTTCAATATCAGGAAAACTATTGTCATCACTGATCATATCAATAGCAAAACCAATAGAAATCATATAATAATCTTAATAGATGCAGAAAAAGCTTTTGACAAAATACAGCACCCATTCCTATTAAAAACACTAAAAAGTAGAGGGAACTTTCCTTAAAATGATAAGCAGTATCTATCTAAACCAACAGTAAGCGTTATTTGTAATGGAGAGAAGCTGGATGCATTCCCAATAAGATTAGGAATGAAATAAAGGATGCTCCATTATCAATATCTATTATTTAATATTGTACTAGAAATGTTGGTTTTAGCAATTACAAAAGAAAAGGCAATGAAAGGAATTAGAATAGACAATGAGAAGATAAAACTCACTCTTTGTAGATGATAATATGACATAGTGATAGAAAATCATCCCACAACTTATTTGAAACAATTATCCTCTTTGACAAAGTTGCAGAATATAAAATAAAGTCACACAAATCATTAGCATTTCTATATATTACTGACAAAGCCCAGCAGCAAAAGATAGAAAGAGACATTTCATTTAAAATAAACAAAATAAAATATTTGAGTGTCTACCTGCTAAGACAAATCCAGGAACCATATGAACACAATTACAAAACACTTCTCACACAAATAAAGTCAGATTTAAATAATTGGAAAAAATATCAATTACTCATGAATAGGCCAAACCAATATAATAAAAATGACAATTATGCCTAAATTTGTCTACTTTTTCAGTGACATACTAATCAAATTGCCAGGAGTGAAACAAGCAGAACAAGGATGACATTGTACATAGTAACAGCAAGAAAGTGTGATGATCAGCTATGAAAGACTTGGTTCTTCACAATGGTTCAGTGATCCAAGGCAATCCCAATAAACTTTGGATAGAAAATTCTAGCTACATCCATAAAAAGAACTATGGAGACTATGTTCACTTCTTTTTTGTTGTTTTTGTTTTTTCCCAAGGTTTTTCTCTTTTGTTCTAATTTTTTTCTCCCAACATTATCCATTAAGAAATGTGTATATATATATATATATATTCTGAAAAATTTAAATGATTTTCATCAAGAGAGAAACATAAAGGCACATAGTGAGTGGGGAATGTTGGATGGAAAATCAGGAGAAATCTAGGAATAGTTTTCACCATGATAATAAACAGATCTTAGATACTAATCTTAAACACCAGGAGCTTAGAACCCCTGGAAGTTGCTGAGATCACCACAAAAGATAGTATGGGAGTAAAGGGCAGAGTTTCCCACAGTCAATTATGTTCATCTTTTGTTTTGAAGGGTGTAATGGGCTGAGGCTTGAGTTGATGCACTGAGGTCCCAAGCACATGAGGCTAAAGAGTAATTGGACCGTACTCTATTAATATATAAGCTTGGAGAAAGAATGGCCCCCGCCACTCTTTGTGCAAGTCCTGATGTGTTGTATAGGAAATGACGATTTTGGTGGGTGGAGGCAGGAGAGTGGAAAAGGAAGGGGAAGGAGAGACTTTTGGGATTGCCATTGCCACGGTTGGCTCAGCTCACATCTCTCTCTGTTAGCTGGCTTCCTGTCGCAACTGCCCATATTGCTGTCACAATCTTTCTTGCCTATATTTGCTATCGCAATCTTTATTCACCTCTTCACTTCAATAAATATTGAAGATTTTTCCCTTAACCTGAATTCCTGACTCCGGCTGATTTTAAATATGTGGTCATTACAGAAGGGTACCAATAGCATCACATGGTGATTTTTTGAGACTGTATGAATTGGATTTAAGTGAGAGAGAATTAGATGAAATCACCAGCCTCACTCTTTTCCTGAGTCATCAAAATCCATCAGGATAAAATTCAAGACAACTGAATGGCATGTCTAACCAAGCTTTAAGTGTTCCATGATGCACATTGGAACAGAACATTGAAACATACCCATCCTTTTCACTGCATTTACAACCCCTACTCAGACATTCATTACCTTCTAATCTACCTATTTACTGAGGGGTCATCACATGCTTTCTGAAGACATCTCCCTAACTCTTCAATGGGGTTCAGGCCTGGCAGTTAACTATCTAATTTAGCCCATCTGATGAGAGGGGATAACTGTTGCACATGCTATAGCTTCTTGGAGCTACAGGTGCCAATAGGCTAAAGTGGACACCAAAGGTGAATGAACAACCCTGAAAAGGGCTTTGTAATTGCTCACACTACAGTTTTAGTCCTCCAAAGTGCCAGTGCTTCTTAAACATTCCATATACCTCCATGAAAATTCAGCAAAGATGGTTGTGAAGGAATAAGAAGCCAGAAAGGTTAAGAGTTTCAAAAAAGGAGTGTCATTAAAACCTAATTAGGAATCATCATTCAGGAGGAGGGAATGATCAACAGTAATATAGGAAATGTGGGATTAGGAAAAGTTCATTAGTTTTGACAATTAACTTTGGAAAGAGAAGTTTCAATTGAATAATGATGTCAAGAGAAAGTAATGTGGAAGACAATGAAAAAGGGAGAAAGGATCATGAAAATAAAGACAAAGTTCACTGATTTGCCCATAGAAAATATTATTTGAAAGGCATCTATCTTTTAGAAGAATGAGAGAAAATATTTTTCTTCACTTGTAGCATAAAATAAGAAAATATTAGGTAGATATTATGAACAAGGCATTCTGATATCTCATTAGTAATAAAACCAAAAATCTTCTGTGCTCCTATGATCCAATGAATTTATTGGACAGCACTGAAAGTCGGGGGGTAGGGGGGGTTGTGTGTGTGTGTGTGTGTGTGTGTGCGTGTGTGTGTGCGTGTGTGTGTGTGTGTGTGTGTGTGTGTGTGTGTGAAACATAATGAAAAGTAATTTAGATAATAGGAACAATTTGGAGGTGGGGAATCAAGGATGATAGCAAGAAGATATCCATAGAAAAAGTATAACCTTAGTTGAGACTTGAAGAAAAACTAAGGATTCTGGGAGAGGGAGATGTGAAGGAAGTGAATTCCAGGTATGAAATAGAGCATTTAAGAATAAAGGAAAAG
Organism: Antechinus flavipes; assembly: GCF_016432865.1. Lineage (NCBI taxonomy): Eukaryota > Metazoa > Chordata > Mammalia > Dasyuromorphia > Dasyuridae > Antechinus > Antechinus flavipes. The sequence continues at coordinate 619,222,312 of NC_067398.1, forward strand.
CAGAATACCTAGCAGTCTAGTTTGGCTGGAATAGAGAGTACTTGTAGGGAAATAACAAGAAATGTCTGGAAAGATATATTGATACAAAATTGAGGGGAGCCTTAAATGCAGGCTTAAGTTTGTAGTTCTTCCTTCCCTCTCATCCCCCATTCATGCCACTGAGAAAATAGAGAATTACTGAAAGGGTTTAATATTTGTGTGGAGGATGGATTAGAAAATCAAGCAACCGGAAGTAATTAAGTAGATCAATTAGAGGATGAATGCTTTGGTCCATATTAGGTAGGGACAGTTAATGCAGGGAAAAGGATGGATATATTAGATGCTGTAGTGGTAAATTAATAAAATATAGTAACTGAATGAATATTGGAGTTTAGGGAAATAGAAGATTCAAGAATGGTTCTAAGATTTAGATGACTCAAGAGAAATTGCAAAGTTTGGAGAAGGAATGTCTGGGATGAAGATGATGAATTTGGTTTAAGACAGTATGTGTTTGAGAAGCCAAGGGAAATTCAGAAGGAACCTCTTAGTAAAAAGTTGGATTCTAAGGACTAATCTTAAGAGACATTAGAGTTAGATATATTGTTGTTTCTAATAAAGACTTTTTATTTTAGTTCGTTTTGTTTTTTAAAACAAAGGGATTAACCAAAAGAGTGCTAATGATTTAATAATGAGCTCTCTGGGGGAAAATGTGTAAACAACATATTTTTAAATTTAATCTGAATTATTAACATTTCTTCATTAGTTTGTTTCAACAATTAACAAAAAAAAGAAATCAAGCACTAATGTGTATGATTACCTATCTCTAAGTTCCAAATGATGACACTGAACATTTAATCATAGTCTCTCTAGAGCAGATTTGAGTCAGCTTCTGTACAGTTAGGTGATACAGTGTATGGCAGGCCAGTCATGGAGTCAGAGAGATTTTTAAGGCAAATCCATTCTCAGACCTTTGTAATCCTGTTATTTAATCCTGTTTGCCTCAATTTTTCATGTGTAAAATAATCTGGAGAAGGAAATGTTAAAACACTCCAGTGTCTTTGCCAAGAAAACTCCAAAAAGGGTCACAAAAAGTCAAGCATGATTGAGCCAAATGAACAAAAGTTCTTAGGTTTATCCTAACCATTTACATAGGTAACCAAAACCAGGTGATAAAGAGGAAATTTGGATAGATTATGACATATAATCAAATGGAAAATTTGTAAAGTTAGTCAATATGAATGTGTGAATAATTTTTCAATATGTCCATATATATTTGAATATATATATATATGTGTATATATATATTTATATTTTGGATAGTATTGCAAATATATGACAAGTTAGAATCATAATTTAAAATGATAAGGAAAGGGGTGTGGATTATCTTTGACACATCATTGAGCTTATCTAAGCTTTTCAAACATCTTGAATGGAAGACCCAACATTTTAAAACAAGTAATATCCTATCAATATTACTATCTGACTGCAAGTGATGGGACACTACATTCTCTGAAAAATTTAAATGATTATCCTCAAGAGAGAAACATAAAGGCACATAGTGAGCATTAATAAGTTGTACTACAATAACTAAACAATGTCAAAGGAAAAGTGGAAGAAAGAATATTATTAAAGAAATGCATGAAAAAATAGAAGTAATCTGGCAATGTAGCAAGAGGAAAGGAGTACAGTTGGATGATTCATATGCATTATCAGAAATATAATAAGGAAGAAAATAAGGAAGCTCCTCAGAATGATGGACAGATTCCCAATGGAGAATTTATGAGAGCATATGGACAAAAATCCCACAGAATGGGTGTGTAAAACAATCAATATCAATGAAGAACCCATCTGCATCTATGAAATAACAGATCAATTTGAAAATTTTGAGTGTAGCAAATAAGGTGTTGCTATTAATTGTGTGTATGTGTACATAGGAAATATTTGGAATAAACATGGCTATTTGCCATGACAATAATTACCTTCTATTATTTGATTATTATAATATATATTAACATTCATTATTTCCTTTGATCCTCATAAAGACCTTTTAAAGTAGGCAGGGAAGATGGAGGAACCTTGTATTAGGAAACAGAAGACCTGGTTTCAGTTTCTGTGTTTGCAACTTATTACTTGTGTGCAAGTCAAAATCTCTGACCTTTTTCGTATCCTTTTCTACTTCTTATGAGAATGGGTCTATTAAGTCAGTTATACTGAAAATTATCTCCCTACTACCATTTCTGTCCTTTAGTCTCATAATTTAAAGTTGGAAATCCTATATACTATGATTAACCCAAAAGAAAATTTACAAATGATGAAAGCCTATTTTTGTGTCTTCCATCCTACTCTTTTTTCTCCTCCAACTCCATTTTCTTCCCCAAGTGACTATCATTTCTTCTATCTAATCAAAACCCGAGAAGGATGTGAAATCAGTAGCTTAGTTTGACTCTGCTATCACAACTTAGTATGAATATAAATTGGAAAGTAATCTATTTTTACTCCAAAGATAATCACATTTTAAGAGGTAATCACTGAATAGTTGGGGGACCTACATTAAGGAATTATGAGTTCAAATAATGCTTCAGGTGTTTACATTGGAAAATATTAATTTCTTTGAGCCCTTGTTTCCTTCTCTGTATGATGGAGATAATGATACCTGTACTACCTATTTCTTATGGTTGTTCAAGTTCTTTAGAAGTACTTATTTTTTTTTAGATTTTATTTATTTTATGTTTAATTTATGAAATAAAGTAAATAGTAGATTTTTTAAAAAGATTTTTAAAATACAAGTCTACTGTGTACAATTTGCTATTATTTTTTGGAGGGTGGTATGAGGCAATTGGATTTGATTTGCCCAGGGTCACATAGTTCATGTTGAGTTTCTGAAGGCATATTTGAACTCAAGTCCTCTTTACTTTAAGGCCAGTGTTCTAGCTGCCCTTGCTCTCACTTTTAAATATATAATATGTTATCATGTAACTTTTTCCCCCTATTTAAAATTCCCTCTCCACTCCCCATCATAAAGGTGGCTACCATTAGACATATGTGTATGTATGTGTAATCATTCCATACATACTTCTATTCATCAGTTCTTTGGTGCAGATACTCTTCCTTTATAAGTCCTTTGTAGTTAATTTGGGTATTTATAATAATCAAAATGACTTTGTCACTCAGAATTGTTCTTAAAACAATATTGTAGTTATGATATACAATATTCTCTTGATTCTGCTCATTTCCCTCTTTATTATTTCATGGAAGTCTATCCATGGTTTCTTTTTTTTTCTTCTAAAAGTAACAAGCTAGTAGCACATTAATATCCCATGATAACCATATACTCATAATTTGTTCAATCATTCTTCAGTTGAAACAGTTTCTTAGAAGTGCTTACCAACGTGCCTACCATGTATCAGTCACTGTGCTAAGCAATAGAAATAAAAATAAAAGCAAAAACAGGTACTTTGCATTTATGAAATTCATATTCTAATGAGGAAGACAATATATATATATAGAAATTTACACACAAGATATATACAGTGTAAATGTGAGATAATCTTATATGGAAGCCACTAGCTGTGAAATGAGGGAAGAAAATTGTGAACAAATCACTTTGCAAATCTTAAAATTCTATATAAAGATGAGTTATTTTTACCTGTAGGACATATGCATTTTCACAGTCATCAAATGAGGTCATGCATGTTAAGTGCTTGGTAAATTTTCATGAACTTCATAAAGACAACCTTTTTTGGACTTCTTCCTCTAATTTTCACTTGCACTCACAGATTAGGCCCTGAGATACTGGCATATACTTTGTTTTCTAAGTATACATTCCCTACGTATTGGTAATCCTTAAACTAGAATTTGGGTAATCAGTTCAAGTTCCTGATCCTCCTATTCAGAATCCTGAAGTAGATTACAAAAGATTAAGCTGAATCTTTAATTTTTAAAGAAGTTTGATGATTTGAAATAGATCTCTTTCATCACCTGATTATCTAGTAAGTTTCTTTTTTCCCTTAAAGATAGAGTAGTAGGAGGTGGAGAACAGCAACCACACACAGTTGATTATGGGTTACTGGGGACAACTTCCCATTACCCTGAAGTTCTGTGATACATAGATGGAAGAATTTTATCAAAATATCAGCTTTGAGTCGCACAATTTCTGAATAATCCATCATTTCTTCTCATTGACTTTACTGTTATTCTGAGCTGGCATTTCCTCCAAACTATGCCCAGGTGCAAATTGTCCAGGCTTGCAAGAATTCATATTGAATATGTTCATTGCATTGGAATAATTTCTGCACAGCATTGAACTTCCCTTCTTCTTCCAAAGCCCCTGGGCTTCATCACATTTCAATATTTGTATGAACACATAATTCACTTGCCCCTCCAAAGACTAATTGGTATTAATTAGCAAATTAATCAAACCGATTAGCCTTTCTATTTCCCCACCAGTATTTACTTGTTCGCATTGAGTAAAAAAGAAGAAAAACAATGAATATCTGCAAACCGTTTTTTATTCTTCTTTTTAAAAGGCAAAATGCAAACTTAAACCATGAAGGGAGATAAATGTTCATCCCCTCATGGGATTCCCATATAGTGGGGAAAGTGAGGGCTTTGTAGCCAGAGGACTTGGATTCAAATTCTAGTTCTGTCACTTGCTATCTATATGATTTATATTAAGCCACAACATCTCTGAATTTCAGATTTTCATCTATAAAAATGACTACAGATCTAAAAGAAACTTCTGAAACTTACCTATTGTAACCTTTATTTTACACATAAAGAACCAAGGCAAGGTAAGGAACTTGCCCAAGATTACACAGGTAGTGTCAGAAGCAGTCTCTGACTACTAATTCCAAAGGGGTTCTAATTCCAAAGTCACTACTCTTTTTATTATACCATAGACTACAAGAGTCTCTATGGTCTCTGTCAGCTCTCCATATATTATGAATAATTTACTGCATCTTGTTAAGTAGTGACAGAGTATAGACTATGGACTCAGATCTCTTCACAAAAGGGAAAGAAGAAAAGAGAGGAATAGAGACAGAGGTGAAGGGAGAGATGAGAGGAGGAGGTATAGGGAGGGGAAGTGGAGAGGATAAAATGAGAAAATGGGAGAGGGTTCAGGGTAACCTATGGAGGTAAGGACAAGTGGGGGAGAGACAGGGATGGTGAAAAGGAAGGAGAAGAAAAGGAGGAGGGATATGGGGAGTGGAGAGAGAGAAGAATAGAGAAAGACACACGAAGAAAAAGGCAGAGAGAGAAAGAGAAAGAGAGAGGCAGAGAGAGAGGCAGAAAGAAAAAGACAGAGAGACAGAAAGAGAAAGACAGAGTTATAATGCTGGAGAAACTGAGGCAAGATAGAGGTTAAAGAATTATAATAATTTAATTTATTGGAGAGTAAATCAATTGACTGGATCGAACTCTCATCTCCAAGTATCCAGTATTGAATGTGGGTATAGAGATTCTTTATAGGGTGACAGAAACAATGACATAATGGGAAGCGGATGGGGATGACACAATGGGAAGGTACCGGAAATGGGAAAGTTATCTGGTATTCTAATGGGGTAAAGTATCTGATATTCTAATAGATTGGGATGGGGAACAGCACCTGATATTCTAAAATATAAGATATTTAACCTTATCAGTTATTCCGATAATCAAGAGGGAAGGATGGTATGATAGCCTGAGGTTTGGGGCAGAATACCTGAGGTAAGGTAATTCAAGGAGACTGTGGCATTACAGAGAGACAGTGATAAGGAGAGAGAGAGAAAAAAGAAAGAAAGAAAAAAGAAAGAGAGAGAAAGGGGAAAGGATGGAAGAAAGGAAGGTAGTAAAAGAAAGGATGGAGTTTGAAAATAAGGAAAATGATCATAATTTAATGACTTGCAACATTTAGGAGGATGCTAATAATAACAACTGTTGTTCACATAGAGTTTTAAAGTTTTGTTACTTTAAATAATTATTTCACTGGTTCCTCACAATAAATCTGTGAGATTGGGACTTAAAGTTTTATTCCCATTTTATAGATGAATAAACACTCTCAGAGAGGTTAAGTATCTAGACTGCATGTACTCATATAATAAAAGTCAGAAGAGTTTGGCCCACATCTTATAGATTTTAAATCCAGTTTCTCTATCCATTATAGTATGGAAAATATCCTTAAAGAATATTGTGATCACAAAGAGCTAACATGACTTCATGGTGAATAGATTAGGCTAAGCTACTATTATTTCATTTTTGACAAAATAAGTAGACAAGTAGATCACTAGAATTTTATGCAGAAAGTTTATTTCAATTTTAGAAAAGCGTTTGACAAAATCTCTCATTTCTGGGGGTCAAAATGGAGAGATATGTTCCAGATTATAATATAATTAGAAAGAACTGAACTCCCTTAAAAGTCATATTGGATGAAAAGAGTAAACATAGTTGGTTCAATGCCAACATAAAGCATTTCTTAAGCCACTCAACTGCTAGTCTCTTTCCTCTCCACTTTGTATTTAAGGTTCTGGTATTAATTTCTATTTTCCCCCTTTATCTTTATTCTGTATATTCTTATATTTTTTGTATTCTTATGCTTCACACACTTTTTGAATTACCCATTAGAATATGTTATTTGAAAATAGGGATTACTTTTTTCTTGCATTCACTAAGCCTCTCATAGTGACTGGCATATAGAGGATGCTTAGTAATTGCTTATTTGTTGATTGAATGATGAAGAGAGAGTTCTAGTAGAATGTTTTACACATCTGCCCTTAATACTTAGCTGCTTATCATTGTCATCTATTACTTTTATAATGATGTACATAAAAGAAGGCTTACCAAATTTGCGAATGACATGAAGTTAGCAAACATATTAAATGTCTTGGATAGCAGATTCAGGATCTGAGATTTTAACATTCCATAACATTTAATTGAATCTAAAACAAAACAAAGCAAAATATCTTAATGAAGATGAATAGAAGGTTTCAGAGTTATATTTTTAAAATCATTTGCTGCCAGGTATAAAATGAAGGACCCTTGTAAAGGTTTCAAATACAGGCCCACTGATTGCTTGTGTATTTGTCATTTGAAGAATAGCCCAGACCATTTTGAACAGACTCATCACCAGAATACCTTTACAATTCAGCCTCAGCCTACCTTTTCAGTTTTACTGTAGATTATGTCCTTACTGTAGATTATATCTCCTTTTCAACTCTGTGATTTTGTCAAACAAGCCCCTTTCATACACATAGGACTCCATTTCTTGTCTCGATAATTCGACATTTACTATCCCCTTTTTTTGGAATATACTTTTTCCTCACTTCCACCTCACAATATCCATTCCTCACTGCCTTTAAAATAAGCTTATGTATCATCTTCCATATGTAAATTTTCCTGACCTAGTGCCATTCCTACATAATCATTTTCTATTAGTTTGTATTCATTCTTTTTATATTCATTCTAGATATATATACATATATGCATTTCTTGTCTTTGCCATTAAACTAAAAGTTTCTTAAAATAAAAACTCTTTCATTTTTGATTTTGCATCTTCAGAAACTAGCATGTCTATGAAACATAGTTGGTATGTGATAAATGTTTTTGATTGATTAAACAATGGCTACTGGGTGATTTATTTCTTTTCTTTTTTTTTTTTTTTTTTGTTTATTTTCAACAACTCCCAGACATTCTTTATCAGTAATGGAAGAGTTGTGTTCTAGGTCAGTGGAAGGAGGATCCAAAGTGATGAAATTATAGACTTTTAGGAGGTGGTAGAAAAAGTGTAGATCTTCTCCTTTGTCAGCCAACTCTAATTCATCTTCACAGTCCTGAGAGTCTGCCAGTAGAATGCTTAAACTCTTTTAGGTAAAAAAGTAATTCACACATATGGGAGAAGACATTCTTAAAGCATTACATGCAAATTTTTTTAGGGCTTTGTTTTATTGGTTTTCAGGTGAGCAATCTAGCTATTTGTAAGGGAAGATGATCCAAGTATGAATGAACATGTCCATTAAGATGATGCCATTCTCGGAGTCCTGAATACACTCAAAACCCATTGAAAGATTTTAATTAGTGCCTAAACAATGGTGTGTCCAACATATAAAGGACTGCTTGCCATCTAGGGGAGGGGATGGAGGGAGGGAGGGGAAAAAAAATCGGAACAGAAACGAGTGTCAATATAAAGTAATTATTAAATAAAAATTTAAAAAAAAAAAGAAAAAAAAAAAAAACAATGGTGTGAGTGTCTTTCCATTGTCCATTTTGCTTAACAGGTTTCATTCTTTCAATCCTCTTTTTCTTTATATCCATAAAAGCTTCAGGAGGACAATTCCACTAAAGTTCTATCATTATGGCAATAGATAAATCACCTAATTTATTGTTAAAATATGTTCATATGATTCTTTTATGCTGGGGATGCTGTCTACATAGTCTACTTGGCATACTAATTCAAAATTGTCTACTATTTAATATGACTGTCCTGGACCAGTTGTTCCTCATCCAACATTTATGGAATTTTAACACATCATTCCCCTTCCTACCCTTTAAGGTTAAGCCAAATTACTTTTTCCTTTCTTTATACAAGACTTTCTGTCTTTTGCCCCTGTGCCTTTGCACAGTCTTCCCCTCAAAAAACTTGGAATATTCTTTATTCTCACTTGTGTCCTTCAAAGCTCAGTTCATATGGCATCTCCCACGAGGCCTTTCTTGACTCAGCTTCCAACAACTCATTTTCCCACCCAAATCATCTTGTATTTACTTTTTATGTATCCTGTATTTGCATATATCAAAACATATTGTTTCCCTTTATTAATAAGTATGTTTCTTGAAGATGGGAACTGTTTCCTTTTTTTGTCTTTGCATCCCAGTATTGAATGACATATAGTAGGTAATTAAGAAATGTATATTGTTCAATTGATTTGAGAGTAGAAAGCTGTAGTAATGGTTGTGAGGAGCTAATGATATTTTTCTTTCAGGTGTTAAAAGAGCTGTCATATAATAGAAAAAATAAGATTACTCTTACCACGCTAAGGCATTGTTGATGGACTTGTGAAATGATCCAACTATTGGTGAAAATAATTTTAAACTGTGCCTAAAGGACTATATAACTGTGCATACCCTTTCATTCAGCAGTGTCATTATTGTGTCTGCATCCCAAAGAGATCATAAAAGAGCTTCTATATGTATAGAGAGCAGACTTTAAACTCTGAGGAGACTAAAAAAAGATTGTCTCCAGATGAATCCCCAAAAGGGGATAGGATCTGGTCCTCAACATACAAGACTCTCATAGAAGAAATTAAAAAGGCTCTCACAAGAGAGCTAGAAGAAAAATGGGAAAAGGAAAGGGAAGCTTGGCAAGAGAGCCTGGATAAGTCATCCTACTCATTTAAAGATAGAATGGATAAAGAAATCAAATCCTTGAAAAACAGAATTAGTGAACTGGAAAAAGAAGATAGCTCTCTACAAAATAAAATTGGTGAAATGGAAAAAAAATTCCATAGAACAAAACAACTCACTTAAAAACTCAATTGGACAATTAGGAAAAGATATAAAAAAGTGAGTGAAGAAAATAATTCATTGAAAATCAGAATTGAATAAATGGAATTGAATGACTTGCGTAGACACCAACAATCATTCAAGCAAAAACAAAAAACAAAAAACAAAAAAAATGAAACAATGAAAAAAATGTCAAATACATTCTTGGGAAAACAACAGACCTGGAAAATAGATCGAGGAGAGTTAATCTGAGAATTATTGGGCTTCCTGAAAATATGATTAAAAAAAAAAGAGCCTGAACATTATTTACTAGGAAATTATTAAAGAGAAATACCCAGAAGTTATAGAAACAGAGGGTAAAATAGACATTGAAAGAATTCATCTATCACCTACTGAAAGGGATCCTAAAATCAAAACTCCAAGAAATATAGTGGCTAAATTCCAGAACTATCAAACCAAAGAAAAAATATTACAAGCTGCTAAAAAAATCAATTCACATATAGAGGAGCCACAATAAGGATAACCCAGGATATAGCAGTATCCACATTAAAGGATCAAAGGGCCTGGAATCTGACATTCCAAAAAGCTAAAGAACTCGGTATGCAGCCAAAAATAACTTACACAGCCAAAATGAGCATTTTTTTTTCCCAGGGAAGAAGATGAACATTCAATGAACTAAGTGAATTTCATCTATTTCTGGTGAAAAAACAGAACTAAACAAAAAGTGTGATCTCCAAATATAGAACCCAAGAGATACCTAAAAAGGTAAAAAGAAATCTTGGGAACCATATTTATGCTATAAAGATATATAAAAAAACACATGTATAATTTGTTCTAGAAACTAGAGGTGGAGAGAAATTGTGCCAGAAAAAGTGGTGGTACTACATTTCATGAAGAGGCAAAGGAAACTTATTATACCTGAGAGAAAGACTGCAGGGAGATGAACATAGTGTGTATCATATTCTCATCAGAATTGGCTTAAAGATAAAAATATTAGACATATTTGAGAAACTCCTTCCACCTCATTGAAGAGTGGGAGGGGAAAAGTGAAAAGGGAAGGGAGTAAGCTACGCAGAAGGGAATACAGAAATTTTGAGGGAAAGGGGTAAGATAGAGGGAGGAACTCTAAGGTAGGGAAGAGATACTAAAAAATGGAGGACTGTGAGAAGCAAGTGGTGCTCACAAGTTTAATACTGGGGAGGGGGTAAGGGGAAGGCAAAGGAGAAAAACATAAGCAGGGGTTAACAAGATGGCAAGCAATACAGAATTGGTAATTTTAACCATAAATATAAATGGGGTAAACTCCCCCATATAGAGGAAGTGGTTAGAAGACTGGATTAAAAGCCAGAATCCTACAATATGTTGTTTACAGGAAACACCCCTGAAGCAGGGCGATACATACAGAGTAAAGGTAAAAGGTTGGAGCAGAATCTACTATGCTTCAGATGAAGCCAAAAAAGCAGGGGTAACCATCCTCATCTCAGATCAAGCAAAAATCAAAACTTGATTTAATTAAAAGAGATAAGGAAGGGCAATATATCTTGCTAAAGGGTAGCATAGATAATGAAGCATATCAGCATTAAACATATATGCACCAAGTGATGTATCATTTAAATTCTTTAAAGAGAAATTAAGAGAGCTGCAAGAAGAAATAGACAGCAAAACTATAATAGTAGGAGATCTCAACCTTGCACTCTCAGAATTAGATAAATCAAACCACAAAATAAATAAGAAAGAAATCAAAGAAGTAAATCGAATACTAGAAAAGTTAGATATAATAGATCTTTGGAGAAAACTAAATGGAGACAGAAAGGAGTACACTTTCTTCTCAGCAGTTCATGGAATTTATACAAAAATTGACCATATAATAGGACATAAAAACCTCAAACTAAAATGTAATAAAGCAGAAATAGTAAATGCATTCTTTTCAGATCATGATTAAACAAAAAACTACATTTAGTAAAAAGCCAGCAGAGAATAGACCAAAAAATTATTGGAAACTAAATAATCTCATCCTAAAGAATGATTGGGTAAAACAGCAAATCATAGACATAATTAATAATTTCACACAAGAAAATGACAATAATGAGACATCATACCAAACTGTATGGGATGCAACCAAAGCAGTAATAAGGGGAAATTTTATATCTCTACAAGCCTGCTTGCATAAAATGGAGAAAGAGAACGTCAGTGAATTGGGCTTGCAATTTAAAAAGCTAGAAAAGGAGCAAATTAAATCTCCCCCCCCCCAGTGAAACACTTATCTTGAAATTCTAAAAATAAAAGGAGAGATTAATAAAATTGAAAGTAAAAAAAAAAAAAACATTGAATTAATAAATAAAACTGAGTTGGTTCTATGAAAAAACTAACAAAATAGATAAACTGGTAGTAAATTTGATTAGAAAAAGAAAGAGGCAAATCAAATTGTTAGTCTTAAAAATGAAAAAGGAGAACTTGCCACTAATGAAGAGGTAATTAGAGCAATAATTAGGAGTTACTTTACCCAACTGTATCCCAATAACTTCGATAACTTAAATGAAATGGAAGAATGCCTTCAAAAATATAGCTTGCCTAGATTAACAGAGGAAGAAGTAAATTGATTAAACAGTCCCATCTTAGAAAAAGAAATAGAACAGCCTATTAACCAACTCCATTAAAAAAAAAAAAAAACCCAGGACCAGATGGATTTACATGTGAATTCTACCAAACATTTAAAGAACAGTTAACTCCAATGCTATATAAACTATTTGAAAAAATAGCAATTGAAGGAGTCCTACCAAATTCATTTTATGACACAGACATGGTACTGATACCTAAACCAGGTTGAAAACAGAAAAAGAAAATTATAGACCAATCTCCCTAGTGAATATTGATGTTAAAATCTTAAATAAAATATTAGCAAAAAGATTACAGAAAATCATCCCCAGGATAATACACTATGATCAATTAGGATTTATACCAGGAATGCAGGGTTGGTTCAATATTAGGAAAACTATTAGCATAATTGACTATATCAATAACCAAATTAACAAAAACCATATGATCATCTCAATAGATGCAGAAAAAGCATTTGATAAAATCCAACATCCATTCTTAATAAAAAACACTTGAGAGGATGAGAATAAATCGACTTTTCCTTAAAATAGTCAGGAGCATATATTTAAAACCATCAGTAAACATCATATGTAATAAAGATAAACTGGAACCTTTCCCAGTAAGATCAGGAGTGAAAAAAGGTTGCCCACTATCACCATTATTATTCAGTATTGTATTAGAAATGCTAGCCTCGGCAACAAGAGTTGAGAAAGAGCTTAAAGAAATTAGAGTAGTTAACGAGGAAACCAAATTATCACTCTTTGCAGATGATATGATGGTATACTTAGAAAACCCCAGAGATTCTACTAAAAAGCTATTAGAAGTAATTTACAACTTTAGCAGAGTTGCAGGATACAAAATAAATCTGCATAAATTCTCAGCATTTTTATACATCACCAACAAAATCCAACAGCAAGAGATACAAAGAAAAATTCCATTCAAAATAATTGTCAATAGCATAAAGTATTTGGGAATCTATCTACCAAAGGAAAGTCAGAAATTATATGAGCAAAATTACAAAACACTTTCCACACAAATAAAATCAGATTTAAATAATTGAAAAAATATTAAGTGCTCTTGGATAGGCTGAGCAAATATAATAAAGATGACAATAGTCCCTAAACTAATCTATTTATTTAGTGCTCTATCAGACTCCCAAAAAATTATTTTTATGACTAGAAAAAATAACAAAATTCATAAGGAAGAACAAAAAGTTGAGAATTTCAAGGGAATTAATGAAAAAAAAAATCTAAAACTACATTATAAAGCAGTAGTCACCAAAATCATTTGGTATTGGCTAAGAAATAGACTAGTTGATCAATGGAATAGGTTAGGTTCAAAGGACAAAACAGCCAATAACTTTAATAATCTAGTCTTTGAGAAATCCAAAAACCCCAGTTTTTGGGATAAGAACTTACTATTTGACAAAAATTGCTGATAAATTGGAAATTAGTATGGCAAAAACTAGGTATTGTCCCACATTTAACATGGTACACCAAGATAAGGTCAAATTGGGTTAATGACCTAGGGATAAAGAATGCTATTATAAATAAATTGGAAGAGCATAGGATAGTTTATCTCTCAGACTTGTGGAAGAGGAAGGAATTTGTGACCAAAGAAGAACTAGAGATCATTATTGATCACAAAATAGACAATTTTGATTACATCAAATTAAAAAGCCTTTGTACAAACAAAATTAATAAACTAATGCAAACCAGATTAGAAGGGAAGCTGTTGGAATCCTTACTAACTGCTAACTAATTAGAATTGATCTAATCTTACAAGAAGATGTTTTGGGCAGAACCTGAAACAAGGTACTAAGTAGAACTAATTAATACAAGGCTTGTGTTCACACCTTTACTCATTGGAGTTCAATGAGTTCACATCTCCCTTGAAGCTCTTTGGGCCAGAGAGCACTATGGGAGAAAACCCACAATCCCTCTCTTGAAGGAGCATAAATAGAGCTTCAATGGGCTAGTCAAGGAAGTTCTTCAGAGTGAAGAAGGTACAAGTCGAGATTTCACCGGAATGACATGAAGAGTGGAGCTGGCTGGAGGCTGAAGAAAGCAGAGGCAGAGGCTGAAGGACCAGACCTTTGGATTTGGCGACATTCGGAGAGAGCTCTTGGAACCAAGCAGAGAGATAGGCCTCTAAGCTAACCGGGCTATATTGGAGATAATAAAAGATCTGAACTTTCATCACCTGGCTGCATTTGGGAAGAAGATCACCACAGGAAGCAACAAATTGGGAAAACATTTTTACACTTAAAGGTTCTGATAAAGGCCTTATTTCCAAAATATATAGAGAATTGACTCTAATTTATAAGAAATCAAATCATTCTCCAATTGATAAATGGTCAAAGGATTTGAACAGACAATTTTCAGATGATGAAATCATCATGAAAGGAAGTTCCAAATCACTATTGATCAGAGAAATGTAAATTATGACAACTCCAAGGTACCACTACACACTGTCAGATTGGCTAAGATGACAGGGAAAAATAATGATGAATATTGGAGGATTTGCGGGAAAACTGGGACACATGCATTGTTGTTGGATTTGTGAATGAATCCAACCATTCTGGAGAGCAATCTGGAATTTTGCCCCCAAAATTATCAAACTGTGCATACCCTTTGATCCAGCAATGTTACTGCTGGGCTTATATCCCAAAGAGATACTAAAGAAGGGAAAGGCACCTCTATGTGCCAAAATGTTTATGGCAGCCCTTTTTGTAGTGGCTAGAAACTGGAAAATGAATGGATGGTCATCAATTGGAGAATGGCTGAGTAAATTGTGGTATATGAATATTATGGTATATTATTGTTTTGTAAGAAATGACCAGCAGGATGAATACAGAGAAGCTTGGAAAGATTTACATGAACTGATGTTGACTGAAATGAGCAGAGCCAGGAGATCATTATACACTTCAATAACAATACTGTATGAGGATGTATTCAGATGGAAGTGGATATCTTTGACA
This sequence comes from Antechinus flavipes, assembly GCF_016432865.1. Taxonomy (NCBI): domain Eukaryota; kingdom Metazoa; phylum Chordata; class Mammalia; order Dasyuromorphia; family Dasyuridae; genus Antechinus; species Antechinus flavipes. The sequence goes on from NC_067398.1 coordinate 619,237,337, forward strand.
AAGAGAAGAGCTAATTCAGTTCCAATTGATCAATGATGGACAGAATCAGCTACACCCAGACAAGGAACACGGCAAAATTAATTGGTCTACTTGCATTTTTGTTTTTCTTCTTAGGTAATTTTTACCTTCTGAATCCAATTCTTCTTGTTCAATAAGAGAGCTGTACAGTTCTGCACACATAAATTGTATCTGGGATATACTATAACATTTAATATGTATAAGACTGCCTGCCATCTAGGGGAGGGGATTAAGGGAGGGAAGGGAAAAGTCAGAACAGAAGTGAGTACAACGTATAATGTAAATAATTATCCATGCATATGCTCTGTCAATAAAAAAATATAATAATAAAAAAAACTTGAGAAGAAAAAAATAAAGTATTACACTTTAAAAAAAGAAGAAATTCTTAACCTGGTTTATGAATTTCAGTATTATCTATTTTGATGACTTCTTCAAAGTAAAAGGTTTCCTTTGTACTCTGATGTATTTTATTTAATGCATTTAAAAAGGTTATTTTGAAAAGGTATCCATAGGCTTCACCGGAATGCCAAAGGGATTAAGAAGCTCTACTCCACAATTTGGAACTATACCCAAAAGGCTATAAAATTGTGCATACCCTTTGATCCAGCAGTGTCACTACTGGATATATATTTCAAAGCAATCATAAAAATGGGAAAAGGATCCACATGTGTAAAAATGGTTGTAGCAGTCCTTTTTGTAGAGACAAGGAACTGGAAATTGAGTGGATGTCCATTAGTTGAATAAGATATGGTATATGAATATAATGGAATATTATTGTTCTATAAGAAGTGATAATGAGAATGATTTCAGTAAAACCTGGAAAGACTTACATGAACTAATGCTGAGTGAAGTGAGCAAAATTAAGAGAACATTGTGCACAATAACAGCAAGATTATGTGATGAACAACTTTTATGGGCTTGACCCTTTTGAACAATGTGGTAATTCAAAGCACTTGGGATAGAAAATGCCATTCCATATCCAGTGAGACTGAATATGGATTAAAGTATAGTATTTTCATTTTTTTCTTTGTATTTGTGTCTGTTTCTTTCTTTTTTGTGTTTTTTCCCTTTTGATCTGATTTTTCTTGTGCCACATGACAAATATGGAAATATGTTTAAAAGAATTGTATTTATTTAATTTATATCAGATTGCTTATTCTCTTGGGAAGGGAGGAGGTAAGAAAAGGAGGTAAGAAAAGAATTCCTGCTCTAAAGCTGCAAGACATCTCAACAAACCTCTAGGTCAATGCTTTCTTTTTACAAATGAAGAAACTGAGACTCAGAAAGGAACTGAGACCCAGGAAGGTGATGTATATTAGTCAAAATCATGTAATATTTGAATACAGATTTGAACCCAGGTCTCTTGACTTTAGAGGGTGTACTCTTTCTAATTATGTATCATCCTCATTTGTTCTTTGTATAGAGATCAAAGATTCTTATTTATATATTTGGATTTTTTTGAGGGTTGTTGGCGGTAATATGTATTAGTTTATATGTTTGTCATGGCTACTCACATCTCTGAAATTCTTTGATTCTATGATTTGGTTTTAGAGAATATGAGATTTTATCCCTAAATGAATAATCTTTATTGCTCTGACTTGGGAAGAATGCATTCCTATTATAAAACACTATTTCTAAAGCAGAATCAGCCTGAGGATTGAAAGGTAGTTATCTCTGAGAATGGGTTTTCCCTATTTCCCTAGGGGTCTTTGAACTACAGCCCCACTGAAATAATTTCAATTCTAATGTTGTTCTCCTATTCCTTGCCCCTCCTTCCTCTCCCCCTTCCCCCGAACGATTAGACTCTTAGACCTTCAGTTAATGGGTATTCTTGGTGAAAGAACACAACTGCTATTTGGTGACAGGGAGATTGGAGAGGAATAATAATACTGAAGCTTTGAAATAGAAAAGCACTAATGAAATATTGGCACAACTCTGATGATTGTTAGGACAGATAAGCAGAAGCTGTTGTGTTTTTGGGGGGGAGGATGATAGAGGCAAGTAGAAAATTGAATGTTGAGCCTCTTGAAGTTTTTGCTGGATTTATTTCTCTATATTTAATTTATGACACTGAATTGATGTCTTGCCACCATTCTGGAGATTAGTATTGTTTATTGAAACAAGTATTATATTAGGAATCAAGTGATCTAGATTCTAGCCTTAACTAGCTAGCTAGATTTAAATAGTTACTATTTGTCAGGCATTGTGCTGAGCAGGGAGAATGAAGATAAAAGCAAAAAGAAAGCAGTCTTCTAAAGGAATTAAATTCTAATAAGTCAAGATGACACTGTAAGTGGGGATGGGAAGCAAGGAGAAAGAAGTAGAGTAGGGGCAAGATAGAGAAATCAAGGTCAAGAGTAGAGAAGTGAGCATGACTTCTTGGGCATTTCTTTAATTAGAAATTCTTAGTAGAAACTCATCAATGTGTGGAGAACTCATCAGTGCTAGGTCCCCATTCTAATTCATTGTAACAATTATGAAACACACAGGAAGTTTCATGAAAGAATCAGACAATCTAGTAATGTATGAAATAGTGAGTCTTTCATTTTAATTTATACAAAAGAATGTTCATATACTAAAGTAAAACATGAAAATAGGTATTTAACAGAGGAAATATGTCTAGGCTCTTTTTGTGATCTTAGCTTTTTGGTAGTCCAATTCTTAAATGATCTCTCCTCAACATATCTTCAAAGTCATTTCTTTTCCTATTGTGCTATTTCACAATTTCTTTTTTTTTTCATTCAAAAGAATGTTTTTCTGTTTCTTGAAGTCTCATGGAATTGTTGGCTTCTACTTGCAAATTTTAATTTAAAAAAATTATTTTGAGCTTTTGTACCTCTTTACATTTAACCTATTCTGCCTTTTAAGAGTTCTTTTCTCCCATGAATTAGTGTGCTTTTTGTTTTTACTAAGCTCTAATTCTTTTTTTATAATTGTCTCATTTCCAATTTTTCTTCCATAATTCCTCTTTTTCTCAACTCTTTTAGGATTTCTTATTAAGTTTCCATTAAATTAGCATATTTCTTTAAGACTTTTAAAAATACTTTTTATTGCTGTTGCTGCTATTTGCTCATTCCCCCCCCCATCCTATTTTTTGATATTGAATTTAAATTAAAGTTGGGTTCAGCACATCTGGGGGTAGGGATGCATGTCCCAAACTTCATTTTTTTTGGTGTGCTATTGTTTTCAGAGTAGTTCTAGAAGGTTGCAAGTTTTTGACGCTTCCAAGATGATGTAGGGAAAGGTGTGGTTTCTGCTCTTTCCAGTCTATGCTCTGGGTTTTATTGAAGAAAATTCTTTGCTCCTTGTATCCATAAGTGCTAATGTTCTCTTAGTTCTAGAACCATGACCAGATTCCCTACTCTTTGACACTAGCAAATGATAGTGTTCCTCTTTGACTTGGCATTGTAACCAAAACCCCAGCTCCCTCATGACTAACCACAAGTACTCATGTCTTCTCTGGAACTATAATCTAGAACTCCATATGGGTAATAGAGATACCAATCAATGCCAGTTTCATTCAGTACTAGTTATCTCTTTCTGATCTGTCTGGTCTGTCATCTGATTTCTTAACCTTCTTAGCTAAGAGTCCCTAATGCTACTGTTTTTGTTGCTGCTTTCAAAGTCTATTGATGATATTGTATCACTTGCTCTCCTGGTTGGTTCCCGTTCAGTGTTACAAACATCTCTCTTTCATTTCTTAAGTTTTCTTAGGCTGGAGAAATGTCTTGATCTGATCTTTGTTGGCTCTGTTGTTTCAAAATTTAATTTGAATTATTATCTTAAAATAGTTTAGGGAAAAATGTTGAGAGAATTCAGCTGAGTTGTTGCCTCTAATCTGCCATCTTGGTTCCCACAAATCAACTTTTATTCAATGTAGGCCTTGATGGATAAAGTACTTTCTTTGTACTTCCTCTATCATCCACCTAATGCCTAAACTCTAGGCATTTTCACACTTTAATTACTTTTATCAAACTGTCTTTTCTATGATCACTAATTTGTAATACATTATTGTTATAATTTCTACAGTTCTTATTTTCTCAATCTCAATATCAGCTTAATAATTCCCCAGTACTGCTGGCTGCCAGAAGTTTTCACGGAATAATGACTGCATACCCTTATTGGATGAGAACTTCTCTAAGGGCAAAGACTATGTAATTTTAAAAAATATATCTTTTATTTCCAGTGTTTTGTACATTATTGTCACAAAATCTTGGGAAAGAATAAATCTAGCTTCTTAAGAAGAGAGTTAACAGGCATTTCTCTACTTTTCTCATCAGGTAAAAGACATTAATTTCCTTCAGGTGGCTTGTTATTCCAAAGAAATACCTCATTACCAAGGTTTCATCTTTAAATTCTTGGTATTCCTTAAATGATGTCTTCCTTAAAGTCCTCAGTTACACATTCCTGACATTCCATCTAATATCTCTAAGAAAAGTTCCATAGAATTTTCATCAGATAGATAGCTATGCAGTCAATCCCCTTAGCTTCACTAGGCCCATTATTCAGAAACTGGGTAACTGTGAGGATGACAAGTACATTATCCATAATGTTGATTTTTCTTCTCCCTGCTTTGCAGTTATTGATTTCTTGGACTGCCTTAGCTACATCCATCAGAAAAAAAAAGATGTAAACTTGAAGAAGCATTGATGGTATGCTCTATGAAAGCAGGTGGGTGAGAGAATCACCAGGCATCCTTCACCTAGAGATGAATAGCAAGGCTATAGTAACCAACTTTTATCTTCAGATCGATCTGGGTTTTCCAAAGTGCTTCAAAGCCCTAGGTAGTGAAGACTCAGAAAGGTTAAGCAGGACTACTAATGTGTGAATCTGAGAGAAAGAATTCTGAAGTACAAATTCACTTCTACTCCTATGCAGATAACTGATTCTTTTCCCCTTCCCTTGAGTTTCAGATTCAGACTGGGCAAGATCTCTTAATCTCAAAATCTTTTCTGGGAGGAAATCCAGCTGGCAAAAATTTAGCATCTGAAAAACGTGGCTATGAAAGCTGGTACAAGAATGTGCCTATAAGAGCATAAACATTGCCCATAAGATCTTAGTACTGGGAAGTTGAGGTCTTTTCCTCCCAGATTTGGGGAAGTCAAACTAGATTAATTTTTGCCTAAATACTTACCTAGCCTTTAACTACTGAATGTTTGTTACCTTAGAAACACCCTAAGATCTAGAAAAGACCTTAAGTTGAGGCCAAGGTCTCCCACTGCATCCAGGGCCATTGGTAGTCATTTTGACTTGTTTCTTGCCACTGTACTCTGATGATTTTGGAGAGAATGTGAGGTTAATGACTTTGTGCAGCCCTCCCTCATTTAAATCCAATTCACCTGCAGGTCAAGAATCACCCTTCTGATTGCCATCGGTCCTCTTCAAAAAAGAAGAATGAACAACAACAATAACCTTGATGGTCTCTAAGGTTTCTATCACCTCTAAATATATTCTCCTATGTTCTTTTCTTGCTCATGAAGTTCCTGTGTCTCCCTATCAAATCTAGGATAAAAGGCAAATTCATCTGTATGACATTTATAGCCCCTTCCTAGTTTCACTCCAGCTTGTCTTTCCAGACTTGTTGTATATTACTCCTATTCATGGATTCTAGGTTCCAGACGAATTGGCCTATTTGTTGCTCCAGGTTTATATCTTCACGCTTATATTCCTGGGGCCAGGGATGTTCTCCTCCCTTCTGTCTTTTAGAATTCCTAGTTCCTTCAAGACTTAGTTCAAATGTTACATCCTACAAAGAGCCTTTTTGAACTCCACTGTTTTTAGTGACCTCTCATAAAATTCATGAGTATTTATTTTATTTGTATGATGTATTCATATATGTCTACAGATATGTCCTCTGTCCAACCTTACAAGATAATTCAAAGTCCTTGAAGGAAAAAAAAAAAAAAAAAACACTTTCATTGACATCTTTCTTCAATGGAAACTGGCATATAGCCTGGCACATATCACTAAATAGATACTTGTTGGATTAATGCATACATGACAATATTCAACATTCTTTACCTCTCTGAGAATCAGGTTGATCATATATAAAATGATAAAGGAGATATTGATATGTTAATTATTTTTCTTATGGCATTGTTGCTAAGTGTAACTGTTATCTCACTCAACTCTATAAATTACATGTTGCTTGGGTTAAATATGAAAGAAGAAATACTGGTTAAGGATTTCTTACCTTTTCTACCAAAATACTAGGCAAAATTTTTAAAAATTAAATTGAGATAAGCTAACAAATAAATCAGTGAGGTGTTTTTAATGTCCTTAATGTTCTCCTGAAAAGAAAGTCTCTTTTTAATGGCAATATCCTATCAGCATTGCTTTACAATTCTGAATCATGTAACACTACCATTAAAATTAGTACCATTGAAGGCAAGGAAAATAGTGGGCATAAACAAGTAATAATATAATAAATAAGAAACTATGAAGAAAAACTAAAGATTAACTGCATAATAAAGCAAAAGGGGGGGAGTGGAATGAGGTAATCACACAGCAGTTCTGCCCCAATAATTTCATTAAAATACAAAAAAGAACACAAGGAAGGCAATCATGATGTTGAATGGATCCCCATACTAGACATCTAGGAAGGCATGGGTAGGAATTATACAAGATGGATAAACATATATGTCCATCATTGAGTGAAACATGCACATTAATGAGGTCAAGGATCCATCTGAGAATTTGCTTAAGTGCCATTCTCTTTCACTAAAATTGGGAAACATCATTACTTTCCATGTAATGTACCCCAGGCTCCCAAATTCAGGTCTTTGGTTAAATTGCTTCCCTGCCTCTACCCATTGACAACTCAGGTAACTATGAGAATTCACTGCCTCAGACCGATCCATGGAAGATCTCTAGTTCTCCTCAAGGAAGATGCGCAGGTCTTAGATGTATCTAATTGTTAGGGAATATGAATTCCTCTTACCAGCTTCTTATCTCGGAGTAAAGAAAGGATAATTCTCCCTCTGAATTTTTCTGAGAGTCCTTTTCTATTTACCCTTTCCCTTTTCTGGTAATTAGAACTTTGCCAGACAAATGATCGTGAAGCTATGGTAATCTTGTGAAATGTTCTAAAAACACAGAAAAAAAGTAAGTTAATAATTTTTTCTGGCACTTTTGCTACCTTGGTAAAGATCCATTTTTACCAAAAGAAAACATTTTTAAAATAGTAGAACATGACACAAACATGAGCTTTTTTTTAATATTAATATTTTTAATCATCATATTTTAATTCAGTGAGGCACTTGTTTTTAAAATCAACTTCTTACAATTTTTGTTAATAATTGTTATTATTATTTATTGGTTATAATGATTATTATTATTGAAAATTAATACTAGTTTATTATTAATAATAGTATATAGTGCTTTGAAGTTTTCAGCACCCTTTACCAATCTTATTTTAATTGATCTTCACAACAACCTTAGGAGGTAGATGTGATATTATCTCCATTTTACAGATGAGAAAACTGGGAGAGACTGAATTTAAGAGTTTTCCTAGGATCTCAAAGTAGTTAAGTATTTGAGACAGATTTAAACTTCTTGACTGCAGAGGTCATTCTCTATCTTCTGTGCCCCTGCTTGACTCAATTGTAATTGCTTATTAACTTTTTGGTCCCCTCTGATGAAGTGGTCCTCAGAATCTCCTCACTATCTCAGATGCCCCTAATTCCCAGGACTTTGTTTTTATAGGGTTTGATACTTTAACACTCTAGAGAGGCTACACACAATAAAGAGCCCCATTGGTTCTAGACCTTGCTTAAGGGTCAAAAATGATGCAGCAGCCAAAAAAAAAATGACTTATTTAAGTGAGGATCTGGTGTTGGGCAAAGCATGGGGCATCTCTACTGACTAAAAGGTCATAAAATGGTCATCTGCTCATGTGGACAAAAAAGTGGTCCAGAAGTACAAAAATAAATTGGGAGATTTTCCCAGTAATTGAGTCAGCTCTGCCACACTGAATTTGACCATCATAACAGGGTGGAAGAACAAAGGGTGAGAGCTTCTAGTTAGCTTCCTATGATTAAGCAAATGAATTTACAATTTGCAGTTCACCCCTCTGGGATCATATCAAACTCATTAATACTGCTTGGAATGGAATGGGGGTCGAAATAAATAATTACTCTCTTGAACAGGTAGTCCTAGAACTATTATCCCCAGCTAGATAATTCACTAAAAAGAATACTGGATTTTGTTAATTAGCAAGACCTAAGATCAAATCCTATTTCACACACTTATTGTGTGACCCTAGACAAGATATTTAATCTCTATCACTTTCAGTTTGCTTATCATGAAAATGGGTATACTAATAGCACTAATCACTCAAGGTTGTCAGGAGGATCAAATGAAATAATATTTCTCAAGAGATTCACAAATCTTAAAGTGTTTTACAGCTTGTTATCCCACAGATGAAGAAGATGCAAATCTGAGAATTTCTGTGACTTACTCATGTTTACCTGGTTAATAAGTATGCAACTAAGGCTAGAGCAAATCTGGACTTCATTCTGAGTCTGTAACTTTTACCATAGGACCTCTTGATTTCATTAGACATTCATTTAAGTTCTCTGATTCTCTGATTTTGTAACTTTCTGACCATTGCAAAGAGTTTGACATTTACAAAGGCCAGAGGCACAGGGCATTTTCTATAGTGTTATCATAATGAAAATGGTAGCCTGTCCTTTGATATCCTAGTGCCATGATGATGACTCAGAAATGGCAGATAACATTCTGGCTCATTGTCTGGGATGAGAGGGGAGAGGATCAGTTATACATTAGAAAAACTCAAGGGATGGCATGGATGTCGGCCATGTTCTCCTGACTTGTCTGTCATAACGCCCTTGGGTTTCACCTCACATTTCCTCCTTCCTCATGTCATTGAAATTGTCCAGATGGCTCACTCCATTTTCAGTTACAGAGAAAATGTCTTGTCCAGCAATGACCTTCTTCAGAAATTCATCTTTAAAATGTTCATCTCTGCTGACATCAGGATCAGCAATTATCATAACACTAGAGTGTACAAAGTGTCCTTCAACAGTTATGTGAAAAGTTGCTCCATTTTCCTGTCTTCATTTTTTTTCAGCACATTCCATCTATCTATACAAATGAAGGACTGGCCACTGGTAGCCCCTTTGCTTTCAAGCAATAATCTTAAAATTTTACTTTAAAGTATATACATATACATATGCAAATTTTTACATGTACATGTATAAGATAGTTTCTAAGGTCAGTATTTAAGCCATGATTCTTAAAAAAAAAATTAAGGATATAATTACTATGGCAACCCCATCATTTGTTATACTAGGTGTCATTCCTTTGGCTTGCTGGTCTTAAGCTCTTTGAGAGTACTGACTGTTTCATTCTTTGAATTTGTATTCCTAGCAACTAGCACAATTACCATCATCTTAATATATGCTTAATATATGGTTGCTGATTAGTTGATTGACTTTTGGTTCCTTTGACTTTATAGTAAACATCTCTTGTGTGCTGATGCCTTACTAATCACTAGTCTTTGGAAGGAAAAGGAATAATGAAATGGGGTCTCCCATTTCATTATCTGATTGTGTACCTTCCTTCTCATCCTCACTTGTCTCTAGTCTAATGTCCATTCTTCTCTCAGAGAGAAGTGAGAAGCTTCCACCCAATGATGTACATTTTCACATCTAGTCTTACTTTACACATCTGAATGATTTTGAAGTCTTATAGATGAGGACTTCCTAAAGTTTTTCCACTCATGACCCCTTTTCACATGAGAGATTTTCACATGACTCTGGGTATATAGATTAATAAAATAGATATACAAATCAAGCATTTATTGATAACAAATCATAATTTCACAACCTTTACTTTCAGTTACAAGATCTCATATGGGGTCACAACCCATAATTTAAGAACTTGGGCTGTAGATCATTATCCAAACCCCATGCCTCTTGCTCACTATCTTATTCCTTGGGATTTTACTCTATAGTTAGTTTTTCTTACTCTATAATTTCAGTTTCACATGTTATTTTGCAGCTCAATTTATTTTGACATGCAAGACAAACATAATTATTATTTTTTGTTCCAAAAGAAAAATAGATTTCAAGGATGATTAATATGATTAAGTAAACAATTATGAAAATATATTATAGATCTCTTAAAAAGTTAACAGATGAGACTGAGAAGGAACATGAGATAAACAACTTTATTATCCAGAAAAGAAGTTCAGTAAGCATTGAAAGGTATTGTTATTCAGACTAACCCCAGACCAGAGGTTAATGATGAATTTGAAGATAGAAGACATGCACTCAAGTATTGAATCTTTGTTCACTCTCTATTTGACTATGGAGGAAAATCACTTCACTTCTCAGAGATTGACTGTAAAGACTCTTCTGGTTCTAAATCCCTTGTTCTTCTTGTAATATAGCAAGATACAAAGTCCTTAGGGATTTCAATCCATGAGGTCCAGAAAAAAAAGTACGAAGATAGTATAGTGATCATAGCAAACACAAGTTAATTGTCAGCATTTATGTGACAATTGATCACAGGTACTTGAGATCAGGTACTTGAGATAAGACATGGTGCCTGAATAACACCACACTTAAAAAACAATTCTACTCCTCAGAGTTCACATGGCTCAACTATCACATTCCAGTGGAAGATGCATTTCAAGTCTGATTGGTCTCTAATATTCTAAGATTATATTCCAATTAATGAGCTTATCTTGCAAGAAATAACTTAAGGCTTAGTACACCCCTGTAGGATCTAGGAGCTTGCCAATAATGATAGCATTAATTAACATATCTCACACTAATATGGTGCTTATGTAAGCACCTTGAAGGCAGGAGTTTTATGTTTTTTTTTTTTTTTCTGTTGATTTTTGGACTATAATAAGTTCTTAAAGGGGTGATATGATATGAGATTGGAGCTTAAAGGGCCTTTGCAGTCAGTTAGGCTTATCCTTTAATTTTATATTTGAGGAAATTGAGGCTTAGAAAACACAAAATGACCAAAGTTATACATATAGTAAAACAAAGTTGGAATTTGAATCCATGCCTTCTGACTCCAAATCCATATTTCTTGAATAAAATTATTTGAATTCATAGTAACAAATTATTTTTAATCTACATTATCCAACTGATCATATAAAGACTCAGTGCATATATTATTATCTCCATTTTATGGATGAGGAAACACTACTGTAGTCAGAATCCTATGCCCAAGTTTGACATGTTACTATTCAGCTGTCTCAGTTATGCCCATTCTACATGATCCCAATTGGAGTTTTCTTCTAAAAAAGCCTTAGAGTCCCCAAATGGTTTGCCAAACTTATTTTGCCAGCTTATTTTATAAATGAGGAAACTGAGGGTAACAGAATTAAGCGACTTGCTTAAGGTCACACAGCTAGCTAGTGTTTAAGGTCAGATTTTAACTCATGAAGATGAGTCTTCTTGACTCTAATCAGACCTAGGCCTGACACTTTTTCCACTGCATCACCTAAATGCCCAATGCTGTTAAATTATAAGCTTCTTGAGGTAGGGATCATATTTTATTCAAATTCTGTAACTGTCCTAGTACCTAGCATAGTGCTGCTCATACCTGGGACACTATAAATGTTGCTTTTCTTCGTTCATGCATTTATTCAATGAGGATTTCTTAAGTCCTTACTTTATTAAAGATTCTGAAAAAAAAGAAGAAATTACTTGCCCAAGATCATCCAACTAACAAATCTGACCAAGATCTTTCAAAAATTCCTAGCAGAAGAGCAAGGATAGAGACATTTGAGGGACTATTACTCCACAATGTTCTGATTTAGACAACTATGATAATGACTATCCAGCAATCAGCATGCTTTATTAAGTGCTTGAGCAGCTAGAAGACTTGCATTTAAATTTAATTTACACTATGATCCTCAGCAAATTCAATTTAATCTTTCTCTGCCTCAGTTTCTTCAACAGCAAAAAAAAGAGGAAAGAGACTTCCTAGGTCATTGTGAGAATCAAATGAGATAATATTTATAATATTCTTAGTATAGAGCTAGCACATAAAAAGGTGTTAAATAAATACTTACCTTCCCCTTCCCTACTACGTGCCAGACACTACGCTAGGAATCTATTCATGAAAAACTAGTGGTGTTGTATTTTAACTTTCCCATAAAGTTCCCACTGTTTCTGTGTGGGATTTTCTGTCCTCAGAGAAATATTCACTCTCAGGCTTTTGACATTTTAAACAGGAAAAATGACATGGAATTTTTCTGACCCATATTCAGCTTACTCCCAGACAACCTCTTTCGTTGGTAAACTCATCAGCCACACAGAGCCTGAGTGCTTCTGTGTAATGAATTCAGTCCCAGTTTGTCCATTCCCATGGCTAGCTAAAAATGTGATCATGAAATGCAATCTTTCCTGTTTGGGAATTATAAATAATTGGCTTCCAGAGCACAACAGATTAATATTTGACTTAGCACTGCAACAATTTGAAGAAAAGACAGGATTATGATTTTGGAGAAATGATTTCCTAGAAATGCTTTTGGAAGTATTTAGAGGGGCAGTTTATGGTTTGGTGTGCTCATATGGAAACTCACAAAGCTGTTTCTTACCCCAAGAAATAAAAAATCTAGAGTAGTCCTTGTAATTCCTTAATATAGAAGATTTGGATTTTCTCCATTGCAGTGTTGAGATGTAATGCATCATAGAGTATTCCCAGGTCTGATTTTAATTCATTGGCTGGCTTTTTCTGCATAGTACTGTTACCTCCTGGGCAAATGCAGAGTTGCTGTAGAATAACCAAGTTTTTCCTGAAGATAAATCCTCTCCATTGCTGGGTGAGTCACCTGGACTTATGAAAGGGGAAGAAAAGTGGGGAGGGAGAATACAGAGAAGTATTGTAAACATAATTCTTCTTTCTTTTCTCCAAGCTGAAAGCTTTTGCTTAAAAATATATTCCCTCTGGCCTGAAAACCTATTTCCCATGTCCTGTGGTTTATTTTCCGTAGGTGTCCTGGAAATAATTGGGTATTTAAAGAACCTCAAAAAATTGTCGATCAGAGAACCAACTTCCTCACACTACTTTACCTCTGAGGCTCTTATTAATTTTTAATCAGCTCGCTGCTTGCTTCAAGTCTTTAGGTCCTACCGTAAGTAAAGAAAAATGCCATGTGGGCATCCAAGGAGGGCAGAATAAACAAACTAGGGAAGAAAGAGCCTCAGAGAAAAAGCTGCAGAAACACAAGACCTACCTTGTCTTCAGTGAAGAAAGTGGTGATGAGAAAGCTTCTTGGGAGAGCACTATTTCCTTGGCTAAACTAAAGATGAGAATTAGAATCCCACTGTTTTTCAGCAGCCTAAATATCACAAGTTAGCAAACTTGGCCTGCTTTCTGAATTCTGTATTGCTGATCTTGTCATTTGGATACTATTCCAACAATGACATCTCCAAATAGAAGGGCATCATGAATAGCTGGATACATAAATCTATTTCTACACCTCATTTCTAATAGATGTCTAAATCACTCATATCTTTCTGAATCTCTTCTCTCCTTTTTTTGTTCTGACCCTTCTCTTCCTGCCCCCAAATTTTTAAGTAAAATCTTCTGTTTATGACATCTATAAGAAGAGCCTAAGGGAGAAGCATGTTTTTATTCTGTGTCTTGAAAATCAATTAACTCATTTAAGTTTATTCAAAAAAAATCTTATTTTTTTAAATTATTTGGCTCCTTATTTATTCATTTATTCATCTAATTGTTTGTAGGTTTGTATTTTTTATGAGAGGAGAGGGTTTGGAAGTGATATGAACCTGCGATTTCTTGCCAAGCATATTATCAAGGGACAACTAAAGTGGTGCAGTAAATAGAATGTCAGGTGTGTAGTCAGGATGAATAAAATTCAAACATGACTTAATAGACTAGTTGTAGACCCTGTTTGCCTCAGTTTTCTCATCTGCAAAATGAACTAGAGAAGAAAATGAAAAGTCACTTCAATATCTTCTCTAAGAAAACTGCAAGTGGGATCACAAAGAGTCAGGCATGACTGAAATAGCCAAACAATAGCAGCAGTGTTATTATGAAGATGCCCTTAATGCGTAGGTCATTGAGGTCTCTTCCAACTGTCAAGTTTTTGATTCTGTGATGTAATCATTGTAGAGAATACCTTAATAAATGAATCAATGAAAATGTTTTTATTACTGCATTGTGTTAAATTCTGGGGATAAAAATAAAGCAAAAACAGACCCTGCTTTCAAGGAATTTTTATTCTGCTAAGGAGAGATAACACATAAAGCAGAAAAGTGAACAGGGAACGAGAATCTGATCTGGAATCAGGGAAATAGTGATTCTGGAGATGATAGTCAGACTTTGATTTGGCCATCATATTTTGGGTAGCTAAATTTTGAGGATGGATTGGAAAGGGGAGAGACTCGTGGCAAGTACACCCACTAGTAAACTATTGCAATAGTTTAAATATGAGGTATACATGTGCACATATTTTTACATGTATATATATTTATATATATATATATATGTATGTGTTTATATGTATGTATTATATACTTGTGTCTATATGCATACATATACATATACACATATCTGTCTTGATGTATGTATCCATCTGTACTTTGAGTACATAGCTCACTCTCAGGAGGTGGAGAGGATGTTTCATCATGAATTCCCTGTCACTTGGTTAGTTGCAGAGTTTATCACAGAATGGAAGGCAGTGACTTAGCCAAGCTCTCCTCCTAACCCCTCCAAATATCTTTAAATAATGATTCTAAACAAATTATAGAGCAGCAAAACTCACAAAAAGGAGTGAAACAATTTTCCAGACCAAGAAATCTTGGTCAGCAGAAAAAGTCTGTTGCATCAGGGTGAGAATGGAGCACAGTCTATCATAGGCCATGGCAGTGCATACCAGTCCCCAGGAAAACTAGTAGCAGGCTTTGGGGTGACTGAATCAAAAGTGATAATGACTGATTTTGAAGCTCTCACCCTAAGATGGTAAGGGTGTCAACAGTTAATCCGAAGGAAATTACAGGAGCTTTTTTTGCTAGCCCTGAGGCAGGTATCTGCTGCTCTCCCCATCTTCCAATCTGTATTACAGTCCTGGTTAGTAGTCCCAGGGCAAGGAGGAGTACTAACACATCTTGAAACTATAGTGGAACCAGGACCCTCTCACAGTTTCAGGACAGAAAAGAATATTGGTGGTCATTCAAAGACCAGAGTACAGACCAAGAGAACAGAAAATACCTCTCTTAGATCATACCAACTTGGAAGAATTGAAAACTTCCATATCCCTAGAAGTATCTCTGAAAATAGCTGCATAAAACCCATGAAGCTGCATTCTACACCCTAGAAGCAGAATCCTATTTTAACAAAGAGTTAAAAATCAAGTAATAGACTAGGAAAATGAGCAAACAAAAGACATAAATTTACCATAGAAAGTTACTGTGGTAATGAAAGAATAGAAATACACACTCCAAAGAAGATAACAAAGTCAAAATTCCTATATCCAAAGCTCCAAGAAAAAAATGAACGTTCTCATGCCATGAAAAAGCTCAAAAAAGACTTAAAAATTAATGATGAGACATAAAGGAAAAATTAATTAGGAAAGGGAAAGGAAAGTGATGAAAGAAAATCTTGAAAAATGATTCATGAGCTTGGTAAAGGAGGCACACAAAAAATATTGAAGAAAATAACACCTTAAAAACATATTAAGTATGGCAGAAACTAGGCATTGACTCACACTTAACACCATTTACCAAGGTAAGATCAAAATGGGTGCATGATCTAGGCATTAAGAATTAGAAGAACATAGGATAGTTTACCTCTCAGACCTGTGGAGGAGGAAGAAATTTGTGACCAAAGATGAACTAGAGATCATGATTGATCAAAATTTTCTATTTTGATTACATCAAGTTAAAAAGCTTTTGTACAAACAAAACTAATGCAGACCAGATAAGAAGGGAAGACATCTTTACAGTTAAAGGTTCTGATAAAGATCTTATTTCCAAAATATATAGAGAATTGACTCTAATTTATAAGAAATCAAGCCATTTTCCAATTGATAAATGGTCAAAGAATATGAACAGACAATTTTCAGAGGATGAAATTGAAACTATTTCTACCCATATGAAAAGGTGTTCTAAATCATTATTGAGCAGAGAAATGTAAATTAAGACAACTCTGAGATACTACTACACAACTTTCAGATTGGCTAAGATGACAGGAAAAGATAATGATCAATGTTGGAGTGGATGTGGGAAAACTGGGACACTGATAGTGGAGTAGTGAACGGATCCAGCCATTCTGGAGAGTCTGGAATTATGCCCCAAAAGTTATCAAACTGTGCATACCCTTTGATCCAGCAGTGCTACTACTGGGCTTATACCTCAAAAAGATCTTAAAGAAGGGAAACGGACCTGTAAGTGCTAAAATGTTTGTGGCAGCCCTTTTTGTAGTGGCTAGAAACTGGAAATTGCCTGGATGCCCATCAATTGGAGAATGGCTGAGTAAACTGTGGTATCTGAATGTTATGGAATATTATTGTTCTGTAAGAAATGACCAGCAGGATGAATACAGAGAGGCATGGAGAGACATGAACTGATACTGAGTGAAATGAGCAGAACCAGAAGATCATTATAGACTGTAATGTTCTTGTTTTTGGTTTTCTTGAAGTCTTTGGAGCAGCCTTCCTTTCAGTTCAGTAATCACCATAAGAATAACCAAGTGTTAAAGTCCAAATCATTTATTATCTCTTTCAAAGTCTTGTCTCCTTTCCTGGGACCCAGTTAGCTTTCTTAAAGGCCTTCCAGAGTCTTGATTTCAGTGGAGAAGCTAAGGAGGAGAGCCTGCCACCACAGGATGTGAGATGGGATGAATAAATCCAAGTCCAAGGGCTTATGCTTCAGCCTTCAGTCCGCTTGTCTTCCCAAGCTCTGAATGAATCTGGCTGAAGCTCCCAGGTTATATGCTCTACACTGAGTATAAATCAATCATTATATCACTAGGAAACCATTATTTGTTGTAAGATTAAGTCAATCATATTAAACTTAGAGAACTATTAAGCAACATGCTAAACTAGATAACCGTTGTCTCATCATTCTACTGACTTAACACCTTATAAGAATACTTGTTTCAAAGTTCTGGATGATAGTAATACTCTTCAACAACAATACTATATGAGGATTAATTCCAATGGAAGTGGCCATCTTTGGCAATGAGAGGATCCAAATCAAAGCAATTGATCAGTAATGAACAGAACCAACTACACCCAGTGAAAGAACACTGGGAAGTGAGTGTGAACCACAACATAGCATTTACACTCTTTCTGTTATTGCTTGCTTGCATTTTTATTTTCCTTCCCAGGTTATTTTTACCTTCTTTTTAAATCCAATTTTTCTTGTGCAGCAAGACAACTGTATAAATATGTACACATATATTGTATTTAACATATACTTTAGCATATTTAACATGTGTGGGACTACCTGCCATCTAGGGGAGAGGGTGGAGGGAGGAGGGGAAAAGTTGGAACAGAAGTTTTTGCAAGGGTCAATGTTGAAAAATTACCCATGCATATGTTTTGTCAATAAAAAGCTATATATATATATAAAAAAAACAGACTAAGCAAAATGTAAAGGAGGTACAAAAAGACACTGAGGAGAAGAATGCTTTAAAAATAGCATTGATCAAATAGAAAGAGTGGTACAAAAATTCACTTAAGAAAGCAAACTCTTCAAAAAGCAGAGTGGGCCAAATGGAAAAGAAAGTTAAAAAGTTTACTGAAGAAAGTAATTCATTAAAAATTAGAATTAAGCAAATAGAAGACTTTAGAAGACATCAAGAAACAATAAAACAAAACCAAAGAATAATAATTTAAAAAGACAAAAACAGTGTGAAATATCTCATTGTATAAAAATTGACCTAGAAAGATAGAGATAATTTTAAAAGTATTGGACTACCTGAAATCCATGATCAAAAAAAGAGATTAGACATCATCTTTCAAGACTTTACCAAGGAAAATGTATCTGACATTCTAGAATCAGAGGGTAAAATAAAATTTGAAAGAAAACACTGATCGCCTCCTGAAAGACATCCCAAGATGAAAACTCCCAGGAATTTTATAGCCAAAATCCAGAACTCCCAGGTCAAGGAGAAAATATTAAAGGAATACAGAAAGAAACTATTCAAGTAGAGTGTAGCCAGACTCAGGATCACAAACAATTTTATTGTCTTGATGAATAGGAGAGCTTTGAATATAATATTCCAGGGGGAAAAGGATCTAGGATTTTAAATAAGAATTACCTACTCAGAAAAACTGAGTATAATTCTTCGGGGGGAGGGGAAATGTAAATGTAATGATAAAGAGGACTTTCAATCACTCTTTTTTTTTCTTTTAAAAAATTTATTTATTTAACATTTTACCACATTTTCATTTAAAACATTTTTTTTTTACATTTGAGTTCAGTTTTCTCCTTTATCCCCACTTCCATCCCCATTAAGAAATCACAATCAGGTCCTTCTTTGGGCATGAATAAGATTTATCATCATAAGTCCTTTGGAATAGTCCTGGATCATCATATTGCTGAGAATAACAAAGTAATTTACAGCTGATTATCCCACAACATTGCTATTACTTTGTACCCAGTACATTTCACTTTCCTTGAGTTCATGGAGAGTTTTACAAGGTTTTTTGAGAGCATTCCACTTAGCATTTTCCATAAAACAATAATATTCCATCATCACAATTTATTCAATGATTCTCCCATTGATGGACATCCCCTCAATTTTTATTGTTTTTGTGCATATTTCATTCCCAATCCACAAGGAACATATGCTTTAGTAAAGGCTACTTTGTAACTCCTTCAAGTTTATGATTCACATCTGTGGAGGCTCTCGGAGAATTGACCTGCCCTTTTACCTAGGCATAGTTCTTTTTTTGTTTGTTTGTTTGTTTTATAGGAGTGTCATTATTTTCTCTCCACAGCATGGTCAATAAGTTTGTACATTAGTAGTTATCTGAGTCCATATGCTAGTGCAAACAGCACTTTAACAGCTGTTGAAGCTTGTGAGATATCATGGAGGCAAACTTTCAAATGGAAAAGAGGACTGTAGTCAGAACAATGTAGTCATTGTTCCCCCACTGTCTGCAGCCCTCTACAGTTGTAATTCTCCTAGCTCCATTGTTCTTTGGGATATTATATTCCAAGTCTTCTGGTCCTTTAATGGAGAACTTCTAAGGTTTTTTTTTTTTATTAATTATTAAAGCTTTTTATTTATAAAGCATATGAATAGGTAATTTTTCCAACATTGGCCTTTGCATAATCTTTTGTTCCAAATTTTCTCTTCCTTTCCCCCACCCCTCCCCTACCTGGCAGGTAGTACAGTACATGTTAAATATGTTGAAATACATGTTAGATCCAATATATGTATACATGTTTATACACAAGAAAAATCAGATCAAGAAGAAAGAAAAATAAAAACTGAGAAAGAAAACAAAATTCAAGCAAATAACAACAGAAAGAGTTCGAATGCTTTGTTGTGTTCCACACTCTGTTCCCATGATTCTCTCTCTAGGTGTAAATGGCTCTTTTCTTCACTGAACAAGTGGAACTGGTTTGAATCATCTCAATGTTGAAGAGAGTCACATCCATCAGAATTGATCATCATATAGTCTTCTTGTTACCATGTATAATTATCTCCTGATTCTGCTCATTTCACTTAGCATCACTTCATGTAAGTCTCTCCAGGTCTCTCTGAAATCATTCTTCTGGTCATTTCATACAGAACAATAGTATTCCATAGCATTCATATACCATAATTTATTCAGCCATTCTCCAATTGAGGGGCATCTGTTCAGTTTCTAGCCACTACAAAGAAGGCTGCCACAAACATTTTTGCACATGTGGGTCCCTTTCCCTCCTTTAAGATCTCTGGGATATAATTCCAATAGAAACATTGCTGGATCAAAGGGTATGCACAGTTTGATAACTTTTTGAGCATAAGAACTTCTAATTTCTGTGTTATCCTGACTGTGTTTCCACTGTGCTTAATTAAATTGTTTCTTTCTGAATGCTTGCAAAATTTTCTCTTTGACCTGGGAGTTGCAGAATTTGACTATATAATATTATAAATCTCTTTCAGAAGGTGATCAACAGATTCTTTCAATTTCTATTTTACCTTCTGGTTCTAGAATATCATGACAGTTTTATTTGATGATTTCTTGAAAGATGATGTCCAACCTCTTTTTTTGATCATGACTTTCAGGTAGACCAATGATTTTAAAATTGTCTCTCCTGGATATATTTTCCAGGTCAGTTGGTTTTCCAATGAGATAATTCACATTTTTTCTATTTTTTTTTTTTTTTTACTTTATTGTGTCTTGATTTCTCATAAAGTCATTAGCTTCCATTGGCTCGATTCTAATTTTAAGAACTTATTTTCCTCAGTGAGTTTTTGTACCTCCTTTTCCAACTTTGCTTTCTGAGAATGCTTTTTTTTTGTGTTTCATTTTGTATCATTCTTAATTTTCTTCTAATTTTTTCCTCTATCTCTCTTACTTGACTTTCAAAATCCCTTTTGAACTCTTCCATTGCTTGAAACCAATTTTTATTTTCTTGGAGGCTTTGGATATAGTTAGTAGCTTTGACTTTGTTATCTTCTTATGAGAGTGTGTTTTGATATTCGTTGTCACCACAGTAACTATTTATAGCCAGAATCTTTTTCTGTTTCCTGCTCATTTTCTTAGCCTATTACATAGCTTTTTAATTCTTTGTTAAAGTAGGTCCCTATTATCAGGATGGAGGATGCATTGTCCCAACCTTCAATAGTTCTGTTTTCAGAGCTCCTTATAGAAATCTCACCAGAAGCACTTTTTCTGCCTTGAAACTGTTAGAAATGTCCTTACCACACTGTAGCCATAAGATCTAGTGTGTATCTTATGGAAAAAAACTACCATGTTTAAAAAATACATACTCCATTGGGTATAGAAATCTATCTTGCCATGGACCCACACTTAACACTGTATACCAAGATAAGATCAAAATGGGTCCATGATTTAGGCATAAAGAATGAGATTATAAATAAATTAGAGCAACATAGGATAGTTTATCTCTCAGACTTGTGGAGGAGGAAGAAATTTGTGACCAGAGATGAACTAGAGACCATTATTAATCACAAAATAAAAAAAAAATTTGATTACATCAAATTAAAAAGCCTTTGTACAAACAAAACTAATGAAAACAAGATTAGAAGGGGAGCAACAAACTGGGAAAACATCATCCCAGTTAAAGGTTCTGATAAAGGCCTCATTTCCAAAATATATAGAGAATTGACTCTAATTTATAAGAAATCAAGTCATTCTCCAATTGATAAATGGTCAAAGGATATGAACAGACAATTTTCAGATGATGAAATTGAAACAATTTCCACTCATATGAAAGAGCGTTCTAAATCACTATTGATCAGAGAAATGCAAATTCAGACAACTCTAAGATACCACTACATACCTGTCAGATTGGCTAAGATGACAGGAAAAAAAAATGATGAATGTTGGAGGGGATGTGGGAAAACTGGGACACTGATGCATTGTTGGTAGAGTTGTGAACGAATCCAACCATTCTGGAGAGTAATCTGAAATTATGCCCAAAAAGTTATCAAACTGTGCATAACCTTTGATCCAGCAGTGCTACTATTGCACTTGTATCCCAAAGAGATATTAAAGAAGGGAAAGGGACCTGTATGTGCCAAAATGTGGCAGCCCTGTTTGTAGTGGCTAGAAACTGGAAAATGAATGGATGCCCATCAATTGGAGAATGGCTGGGTAAATTGTGGTATATGAATGTTATGGAATATTATTGTTCTGTAAGAAATGACCAGCAGGATAAATATAGAGAGGCTTGGAGAGGCTTACATGAACTGATGCTAAGTGAAATGAGCTGAACCAGGAGATCATGATATACTTCAGCAACGATACTGTATGAGGATGTATTCTGATGGAAGTGGATTTCTTTGACAAAGAGAATATCTAACTCAATTTCAGTTGATCAATGATGGACAGAAGCAGCTACACCCAAAGAAAGAACACTGGGAAATGAGTGTAAACTGTTTGCATTTTTGTTTTTCTTCCTGGGTTATTTCTACCTTCTGAATCCAATTCTCCCTGTACAACAAGAGAACTGTTCAGTTCTGCACACATATAATGTATCTAGGATATACTGAGACATGTTTAACATATATAGGACTGCTTGCCATCCAGGGGAGGGGATGAAGGCAGGGAGGGGGAAAATCGGAACAGAAGTGAGTGCAAGGGATAATGTTGTAAAAAATTACCCTGGCATGGGTTCTGTCAATAAAAAGTTATCAGAAACAAACAAACAAACAAACAAAAAAGAAATCTATCTTGCCTTTCAGAAAAGTAGGAGGGGAAGGAAATGAGAGAAGGCAAAGTAATCGAGGGAGGCTACAGGAAGGTTTCAGAAGCAAAAAACACTCTTGAGGGGGGACAAGGCAAAAGGAGGGACAACATAAAATAAAGGGCAGGGGGTTGAATAGTTTGAAGGGAATACAATTAACGATAGTAATTGTGAAAAAAAATTTAAGCAAGTTTCTCTGATAAAGGTGTCTTTTCAAAGATATTGTGAACTGATCCAAATTTAAAATAATGACATTAACCAGTTAATAAATGTTCCATGGATATGAGCAGGCACTCTTCAGAGAAAGAGATTCAGGTTATCAATTGCCATATAAAGTGCAAATTAAAACAACTCTAAAATTCTACCTTGTATTCATTAGATTAGAAAAGTTGACAAGAAAAAAAATGGATAAAGAAAAATGCTGGGGTGTTACTACTGGGCTTATAAATCCCGAAGACATTTTAAAGGAAAGAGACCTGTTTGTGCAAGAATATTTGTAGCAGCCCTCTTTGTAGTGGCCAGAAACTGGAAACTGTGTGGATGCCCATCAATTTGAGAATGGCTGAATAAATTGTGGTATATGAATCGTATGGAATATTATTGTTCTGTAAGAAATGACCAACAGAATGATTTCAGAAAGTCCTGGAGAGACTTACATGAACTGATGCTGGGTGAAATGAGCAGGACTAGATCATTATATACTTCCACAACTATATGATGATCAATTCTGATGGACCTGGCCCTCTTCAACAATGAGATGAACCAAATCAGCTCCAATAAAGCAGTAATGAATTGAACCAGCTACACCCAGCGAAAGAACTCTGGGAGATGACTATGAACCACTACATAGAATTCCCAATCCCTCTATCTTTGTCTGCCTACATTTTTGATTTCCTTGACAGGCTAATGGCACACTATTTCAAAGTGCAATTCTTTTTGAACAGCAAAATAACTGTTTGGAAATGTATATTAATATTATATTTAATTTATACTTTAATATATTTAATATGTATTGGTCAACCTGCCATCTTGGGGAGGGAGTGGGGGGAAGGAGGGGAAAAATTGGAACAAAATGTTTGGCAATTGTCAATACTGTAAAATTACCCATGCATATAACTTGTAAATAAAAAGGTATAATAAAAAAAAAAGGAAAATGCTGGGGAGGCTATTTGAAAATAGGTACATTAATGCACTGATAGTGAAACTTTGATATTCTCCAGGGATTCTGAAAACAATTTGGAATTATCCTCAAAATGTTATTATATTGTGCATGTCCTTTGACCTAGAGGTAGAACCATTAGATTGATTTTTCCAAAGATATCAAAAGAAGAGAAAAAATATTCACATGCAAAAATATTTTTGTGGTAACTCTTTTTACAGTGGCAAAGAATTGGAAACTGAGGAAGTGCCCATCAATCTGGAGTAAGCAGAACAAGCTATAGTATAAGAATATGATTAGATATCATTGTTCTGTATTAAAGAGAATTGTCTTATATAAACCTAAGAAAATGTATATAAACATAAAATATGAAGCAAATAGCACTAACAGAAAATTCATATAATATAAAGTCATGTAATTGGTAACAATATTGTGAAGACAAACATCTTCAAAAGACTTGAAATCACTTTTTAAAAGAATCAAACTTGAAGGAACACATTTATTCATTAGTACTAGCAACTCAGGATGCAGTCCAGTGGACAGAGTGCTGGGACTGGAATCAGGAAGAGCTAAATTCAGTACTCAGATACTAGCTGTGTGACACTAAGCAAGTTACTGTGCCTCTCTTTGCTTTAATCCATAGGAGAAGGAAATGTAAAAAGCACTCTAGTATCTTTGCCAAGAAAAATAACAACTATAAAGACTCCTGAAGAATTTGGTAATCTCACTGATTACAAAATCCCAGAAATTAAGAGGGAAAGCATG
Source organism: Antechinus flavipes (assembly GCF_016432865.1). Lineage (NCBI taxonomy): Eukaryota > Metazoa > Chordata > Mammalia > Dasyuromorphia > Dasyuridae > Antechinus > Antechinus flavipes. The sequence goes on from NC_067398.1 coordinate 619,261,667, forward strand.
CCAGGTATAATGGATAGCCAATGCCAAAATGAGAGAATGGAAAGAGATGGAGAGAGGATATCAGCATCCCTTAGAAGCCTTTATTCTCTTCTTCCTCTTAAAAAAAAAAAAGGTCTGCTGAAGCTTTAAATTCCATCATTAATCTTTATTCCTTTTGATTTGGCTAAAATGCTAATCTCCAAGGGACAAGTAGCACTTGAAGCAGTTTTCAGTCATTTACACATTAGGTTAAGTGAATTCAACATCCTTTCCAGAAAGTCCATTTCTAGAAAATGGCATATTTATTGTGTAATCTTGATTAAGACTTTTTATCTCTCTATGTTTTAGTGTTCTAACTCATAAAGTGACTAAATCATAGCTTCTTAAGTTAGGGTCTATAAATTTACTTTAAAAATATTTTGATCAATGTGTTTCAATATAATTGTTTTCTCTTGTAATCCTTTTTTAAAAATGCATTTAAAATCATCTAGCAATCAAATGTGGTATTGGGCTCAGCCATCTTCTACTTCTGTATTGAAACCGGAAACTAGAAGTGTCCAAAACAACTGCAAAGTATGAAGACTATGAAGGGAGGAGAACTTCCCTTTCTTCTACGCGTGCCAACTCTGCCCCTGCCTCTCACTGAGGCAGTAAACCTCAAATTCTCTTATAGATAGCGTGATCAAATATCATTATCTTCTGCAGATAGGATACAAATATGAAAAAAGAAGATGGTTCCTACATTCAAGAAGTTTACCATTACATAGAAGATGATGCACAAAAGGAATACTGTAAAGGAGGATAATATCAGTCAAGGGATATGATAGATAAATTCAAAGGAGTACAGTAGGATGAGAAATAAAGAGATTACTAATTTTAGTGCCTTATTCAAATTGAGGCTCTGGGAGAAGCTCCATGATTCTACCGTCCATTCAGAGGGAATGATGTTAGGGACAGAAGTTACTGATGAATTGTGAGTTTCAGAACTGATGTGATCTTGAAGGATGATGATATTCCCGGAACATAATAGTGAGTGCAGCAGAAAGAGTAGCTGGATGGGAAATGAAGAGGTCGTTGATCTGGATGTCATCCTTAAAGGGAGAATTGAGGAAGATTTCTAAAATTGTCTCTTAGAAAATGTGGCACAGAGTGTGCATTGCTTTGGATCAGTAGGACAGTGATTTCTGTTGGCAAAGTGGTTGTTAAGAAAACAGCTGTATTTTAACTCAAATATTGAAATTGCCATTTTTTTGTAAGTAGGCATAGACCTGGAAGGACTTCAGAGATGACTCTGAAGTCCATCTAGTCCAAACCTTTTATTTCATAGATGAGAAAACTCCTAAGTAACTTACTCAAAATCACTTAATTAATAAATGTCAGTGGGAGAATCGGAACCCAGAACTTTCTGACTTCAAATCCATCACTCTCTCCATTACAACTCCAGATTGCCAGTTGCGTCCAGCTCAAATATGGAAAACCATTTTGGATCATTCCTAATAATTGAGACTATTAACTTAGACCAAAGAACATTAGAATTAGCTATTGCACATAGTGACAAGTCTCTGCTGTTTTTACATCTGATTTCCAATTTTCAACATACAATTTTCAAAGATTGCATTTCCCAAAAGTTCCTTCTCATACTTTATTACTTTAAACTCAATTCAGGAAATCATTGCTAAATAACTTAAAAAAAATAAAATATTAATACTGAGTAAACTTTAGAAATAACCTAATCCAAATGCTTTACTTTATAGAATAAGAAATTGAGGCCCAGAAATATTAATTGATCTTACTAAACCTATAAAACTTGTGAGTGTACAAGCAAGCCAAAAAACTTATGAATGTTGAATGACTAAATATAAATGAATAAGAACTCATATCAGATAAAGGGGAATTAAAGGAAATCATGAAAATCATAATCATAATGTGGAAACAAAATTGAAATTTAAGTAAATTAATATTTACAAAAACATAAAATACCCAGATAAAAGAAAACAAACAAACAAACAAACAAAAAACAACAATTTTGCAGACAGAAATTAAACAAGCAATGAAAGACCCACTCCCATTTCTCCCCCACCTCACTCCCGAAAAAAAACTCGAGGAAAAGACCCTAGAGGTCATCTAGTGTATAGTATAATATAACAAAAATCCCTTCTACACTATCAAGGTCTCCTGGAATAGTTCCATTGATAGAAACACTAAGACATTCCATTTCATTTTGGGAAAGCTATTTGTTACAAAGGTTGTTTTGGTTCCCTCTCCTCACTCCAGCCTGTAACATCGTGTGAAAATATGCCTCCTAAAACTCTGTCTGATTGCTTCTAAATTTATCTTTTGGGCTATAGCAAATTAAGTCTTATTCCATTCCCTCATGGAAACCTTCCAAATATTTGAATACATATATAATATTCTCTTTAAATCTTTTCATCAGACTCAAGTCATGAACAAGCATTAATTGTCTATTATGTTTCAGGCACTGTGCCAAGTTCAAAGAAAGGCAAAAATATATCTCATCTCTGAGAAGCTCACAGTCTGATGATGGGGGGAGATTTGACAACATGCAAACCAACTTTACAAATAATATAAATTCAGGTTAAAGAAGAGATTAAAACAGAGAGGTAGAGAAATATTTCCATTTTTGTATTGATTTTATATGGCACATTCATCCTCATGACTAGAATTCTGGCTCTCACAGATTGTGTGCCACAGTGGAAGGAGTATTGCCTTAGGATCAGGAAAGGGAAGAAAAGTATTAAGTTCCTATTTTGTGCCAGATGTCATACTAAATGCTTTACAGATAGATCTAATTTGTTCTTCACAATATGCCTATGAAGTATTATTCCCATTTTACAACTGAAGAAACTGAGGCAAACAGATATTAAGTGATTACTCAGTCACAGAGTTAAGTGCTCTACCCATTGCACTAACTTATTCAAGAACAGATTTCAAAAACAGACATGGATACTTAACAACTGTATGGCTATCCTCATGTATAAAATAAAATATACAATACCTGTTTAAGTGTGTTGTTGTAAGATTCAGATGAGATAATGCACATAAAGTGCTTTGTAAGCTTTATAGCATCATATAAATGTCAGCTACAATTATCATAAATAACCTTCTTTAAATGTGACACTTGGAAGTGAACACGATACTGCAGATGTGGTTTGGCCAGGGCAGAATAAGTAAGGACTACAATTCCCTCATCTGGAACACATTCTTTTCTAACAATGAAGCACAGAAGAATATTGTCACTTTTGCTTCCAAGTCACCCATTTTACTCATATTAAGCCTTTTAGGTTACTAACTGTATATTACTAACTATGTACAATAGAACAGTTTTCTCTCATCAGGCTTCCTATCTCTACCAGCCCACTCCTATAATTTTAAACTCAAGCATAGCATTTTGCAAGTTCTTAAGTTTAATTTTATTTAATCCAGTAAATACATGTTTCTTATTTCTCCTGATTTCTTGTCATATAAAATTTGACAAGTGTGCAACCTATGACTTCAACCAATGTGTTAAGGGTTTTTGATTTCATTAGTATGGCTACTTCTTTTGCCAATACAAATTGCAATCCATTTGTGACTTAGTATACAATCTTCAAGAAATGGTGTGGCAAAATAATTCATTATCCTGTGGCAAACTTGATCATGAGCCTCTATAAACTTAGCTCTGCTAGTCCTAGGATAACAAGCCTAACCATATCATCATCATGCTCAAAAATTGCTGTGGTTCTTCTTTTGCCTTAGGGAGGGGAAGAGAGAGAGAGAGAGAGAAAGAGAGAGAGAGAGAGAGAGAGAGACAGACAGACAGACAGACAGACAGACAGACAGACACAAAGAGACACACAGAGAGAATCAGAGAAAGAGAAATAGAAAAAAAATTGGGAGGAAAAAAAATCAAACTGTTTAATTTGAAGTCCATCATAATATGACTATATTTTAAGGCCCTCATTATGTTTTTCTCCTTCAAACACTCTGTAACTCTACTAATCTCATTGCTATTGTTTATATACATTCTGATCTTTTTCTCATCTCCATGCTTTTGCACAAGCTGCTTAATATTCCCAGAATGTATTTCTTCTTTACTTTTACTTAGTTATCTAGAGATTCCTTCAAAGCTCAGCAACGAGTTCAATTGTTAAGATCTTCCCTTAACTTCCTCAGTTTCTAGTGCAACTTATCCCCATATAACTTTGTATTTATTTTAAAAATATTTTCTGTTTACTGAGATAAGAATATGTTGTTTGCACTGGCAATGTAACACCTTGAGTTCAAGGATGATTTTGTTTTTGTCTTCAAATCCCTAGCATCTACCACTACAACTGACTCACTAAATTCCTGATTCATGTATTGATTGCTTTAAAACTATCAGGAGAAGAACAGAAAAATTAGACTCTCTCTCTCTCTCTCTCTCTCTCTCTCTCTCTCTCTCTCTCTCTCTCTCTCTCTATATATATATATATATATATATATATATATATATATATATATATATATATATATATATATATATATACGTTTGATAACTTTCCTTTTCCTTTTATAGTGGTTATTTGGTCTATAGAAGAAATTTCAATTTAATGACGTATAATGAATCAGAAAACAAGCAGCTAGATAGTGCAGTGGATAGAGCCCTGGGCTTAGAATCAGGAAAATTCATCTTCATGTAATCAAATCTGGCTTTAGATACTTACAAATTGTGTGACCCTGGGTAAGTCCTCTAACCCTGTTTGCCTCAGTTTTCTCATTTGCAAAATGAGCAGGAAAAGGAAATGACAAAATACTCCATTATGTTTGCCAAGGTAATCCTAAAATAAAGTCATGAAGAGTTAGATACAACTGAAAATGGCTAAACACTGTTTGTAAGGTTCTGTACTAAAATTTGGAATTACAAAGAAAAGCTTTTTTTTAAAAGTCTCTAATCTCGAGGATCTCAGAGTTGAAAGGGGGAGACAACCCACAAATATCTATGGCTAAATATGATAAAATAATAAATATAGCAAACTATTAAGCAGAATTGGGAAAACTTCATATAAACATTGAGATTTTAGCTTGGATTTAAAGGAAGCCCAAAAACAGTTATAAGAAAGGGAAATGGGAAATAACCAGGGAAAATGAATACAGTTAGGAGATTGGGTGTTTTATGGAAGAATTAATAAAAAGACCATTATCACTACATTTCAGATGATATAACTAGATATGACAAAAAAAAAAAGGTAGAAGTGAGCCAGGTTATAAAAGGCTTTGAACAAAAAACAGCAAGGTTTATGTTTGATCCTAGAGGTAACAAGAAGCCAATGGAATTTATTGAATAGGTGAAGCAATGACAAAATCAGACCTGAACTTTAGAAAGATCACTTTGACAGCTGAGAAGAGGACAGAATGGCGTAGAGAAAAACTTTAGAAAAGATTACCAATCAACAGGGTATTACAATATTCCAAGGAGGAGTAGCTGATGGCCTTGGAAGCCAAGAAACAACTCTGATAAACCAAGGAAAAGAGGAGTCCAAGGGCACCCACCTGGAGCCCATATGTAGAGAGAGCTATACCTAAGGGAAACTTCTATACTTCAGTTTACCAAAAGCTGTGAGTTTACCATTTGAATGTGCTCTGCAAATGCTCACTCTCCCCTGGGATCTTGAATACGCAAAGAATGTGTGCCTCCATTTTGAGGGAGTGTATATATACACTCCCTCAAAATTGGTGCACACTTTTAAAGAGGATATTTATTAATGTGATATGGTAGACAATTGGTAAATGTTTATATGTGTGTGTATATATATATATATATATATACACACACATATATGTATATATATATTATGGTAGACTTGGTAAATATATATATTTTTCATATATATATATATATATATATACACATATTTATCAACCATCTACCCGACCATATTAATAAATACCCTTTCAAAAAGCTAATTAAGTCTGGCTGACTAATAATCTATATGAAACTCTTTAATTATGAACTTGTGAGCATCAGTACTAGAATCCCAGATTTCCAGGGTTACTCCCAGACTCCTGCAAGGAGAAATAGTTAGCTGTCCTCTAGAGTTCCCAGACTTCAAATTTCAATTGAGAGTTGGGGAATTAGCCCTAGACAAGCTGATCCAATGAAATATATATATTTTCTAAATTATGGTTATTTTCATTTCCAGAGAGGAGCTAGAGCTAGGAAGACATGGTGTACTTCAATAAAAGAATGTCCTAAGGAGTAGATAAGAGCTGGTTATAATTAGCATATCTCAGTTTTTAGCAGTTTAGACTCACTCTTTGACATGTAATTTGTTCTTTAAATTAGGATAAACATCTTTGCTTTGTTTATACTCTTAATTTTCTCCACTATTATTTTTTTCCAGCTAAATATGGTCCAAAAGTCAACTGCAGAGTAGCATTTTCACCCAGCAAAATTTATCTTAAATTCAGAATGAGTAGAATTAGAATTAATCCAGTTTTATAATTTCTTTTATTAGTATTATTCTCTTAAAGAAAGATCCCAGCTCTGTGTAATGGGGCACATTTGGCTTGGCTAGTTATACTATTCTGAGCAGCTGTGCTTCCCTGAGTGCCTCCTCAGCCAGAAACATAAGCACTAAAAAAAAAAAAGGGAGTGGGGATCATGACAGAGTGCCCACTGGGGACCTAAGACATGTAATTATTTCAAACAACTTTAACATGGGTCTTTTTCCTTTGGTAACCTCTAACATTCAATTCTCCTTCCAAATGCAAGGAGGGAATGCTATCAGTGGAAGGAACAGTTCCATAAACAGCAATTTTTGTGCCTCGTGCATGTGACACAAAATATTGCATTGATTTGTTTAGGAGGGGTTAGGATCTTAGAGAGGGTTGAGACCTCAAGAAACTACAATGACCTTGATTAGGAGTAACTATCAGTAAAGGTAAGGAGAAAAGGAAGGGAAATGTTTAGTTCTGAAGAACTCATCTTGAATATGGCCACTGAAGGGGGCAAATCATCACTGAGAACATTTTTAACTAAGTTATCTTGATATATATAGGTTCAAAACTCAATCAACAAGCATTTATTAAATACCTATCTTGTATCAGACATGGGCATTAAAAGGCAAAAATCAAAATAATCCTTGCCTTCAAGCATTTTTCTATTTAAATGTAAGTAAATACATTTATATAAGTATACTCTAGAAGCAATTAGGAAAAGTCTCCTGTAAGTAAGAGCAAAAGACCTGAAGGAAGTCAGGATTTCTAAGAAGAAAAGAGAAACAGAACATGCATTCCAGAGACAGAAGCCATCTAAAGGTAAAGTAAAGATTGATCAAATATGAAAGCTCTGTCAGTGCTTTAAATCAGATAGTTGGCTCAGTGGTAGAGCACTGGACTTAAGAGTAAAGAAAACAAATTCAAATCTGGCCTCAAACACTTCCTTGCTGTATAATCTTGAGCAAGTCTCTGGTTGCCTCAATTTCCTCGACTGTAAAATATGCTTCTTATAATAACCCCATTTTCTAAAATTGATGTGAAAATCAAATAAAATATTATTTGTAGAGTAGATCAAATGAGATAATATATGTAAAGCACTCAAAACAGTACCTGACACACAGTACTTGCTTAATAAATGCCAACCACTTCTGCCTCAAGTCCCCTAGAGGAAAAATGCTACATGTTCCATTCTAGCTACCTAAAACTCTGCTAGGAGATAGAGTTTGCAAAGCCAGACAGTGTATTTTCATAATTCTCTTATTCTACATTTCAACTATCATGATGCTAAGTTAATAACTGAGTAGTCCTTTCTCATAACCTTGCAAATAAGGGGCAGCAAGTAGCTATTGAGTGTCCACAATTCAATAAAACTTAAACTAAATAAAATCTATCTAATTAGATTAGCATGAGCTAACCTAACCATATTCAAATAGCTATTCCCCACCCCATGCTCCATTTATCAATTTCTGAATGCAGTAACAGTAGCTGACATTTATTGAGCACTTAAGGGTATACAATGCACTTTACATACATTATCTCATTTGATCCTCACAATAATATTGTGGTGGAGATGCCATTATTATTCCTATTGTTTGCAGAGAGGTATACCTGGGTACCACAGTGGATAGAGAGTCAAGCCTGAAGCTGGGATGACATCTTTTAAGTATGAATCCTACCTCAGATGCTTACAAGCTATGCTTGGCAAATCCCTTAACCTTGTTTGCCTCAGTTTCCTCATCTGTAAAATAAACTGGAAGAGGAAATGGCAAACCACTCTAGTATCTTTGCTGAGAAAACCTCAAACAGGGTTGGGAAGAGTTGGAAACAATAGAAATGACAACAACAAGAACAAGATTATGTGACTTGTCCAGGGTAATAAAGATTCCTAATATCTGAAATAAGAGTAAAATCCAGTTCTCTTCTTTGCTTTAAGTCCAACAATTTGTCCAGTACTCTAATTAAGAGTAAGAAGAAATTAGAACTGAAAAGTTTCTGTAGACCTAGGATTCCTTATATGGTTTGATACAGCCCTCAAAGTATAGACACCAATTCTTTCCCCTCCCACTCCAATGATGGCAGAGTTGGGCTGGAATATTTAGGGCAGGGAACAACCTAACTCATTGGTCATTTAACAACCTAGTGATTGCTTGGGGATGTCAAGAGCTTACTCAGGGTCACTTTTGTAAGATTTGTCAGAGACAAGACTAACATCCAGGTTTTCCTGATAGGCAAACCCTATCACAATCCTAGTAAACTACCACTTATGGAGAAATAAATAATTTCTTACTTTCTAGTTCTAAGTCACCTAATTTGACTTGACACTATCTTTGCTGGTTCTGAGCAGATGATTCTTCTGCTTAATGGGAAGACAAAGGGTGATTTTGCATTATTACACCCATGTTATCATTGAAGAAACTGGGGTTCATAAAGACATGAGCCTACCGATTTGTTAAAGAGCAGTGTGGCACATTGGATAGAGACTGCAGTTAGGAAGACCCAAGTTCAAATCTAGTCTCAGAGACTTAGCTGTTGCCCTTCATGCTCAAGGAGAATCAAAATGACATCTCTACATGGGGGTCAAAAGAGAATGTATTGTCAAAGGTTCTGATAAAGATCTCATTTCCAAAATATATAGGGAATTGATTCTAATTTATAAGAAATCAAGCCATTCTCCAATTGATCAATAGTCAAAGGATATGAACAGACAATTCTCAGACGAAGAAATTGAAACTATTTCTAGCTATATGAAAAGATGCTCCAAGTCATTATTAATCAGAGAAATGCAAATTAAGACAACTCTAAGATATCACTACACACCTGTCAGACTATCTAGAATGACAGGGGATAATGCGGAATGTTGGAGGGGATGTGGGAAAACAAGGACACCAATACATTGTTGGTGGAATTGCGAATATGTCCAACAATTCTGGAGAGCAATTTGGAACTATGCCAAAAAAGTTATCAAACTGTGCATACTTTTTGATCCAGCAGTGTTTCTACTGGGCTTATATCCCAAAGAGATTTTAAAGAATGGAAAGGGACCTGTATGTGCAAGAATGTTTGTGGCAGCCCTCTTTATAGTGGCCAGAAACTGGAAACTGAGTAGATGCCCATCAATTGGAGAATGGCTAAATAAATTGTGATATATGAATATGATGGAATATTATTGTTCGGTAAGAAATGCTCAACAGGATGATTTCAGGAAGGCCTGGAGGGACTTACACAAACTGATGCTGAGTGAAATGAGCAGGACCAGGAGATCATTATATACTTCAACAACAATACTATATGATGATCAATTCTGATGGACCTGGCCCTCTTCAGCAATGAGATGAACCAAATCAGTTCCAATGGAGCAGTAATGAACTGAACCAGCTACACCCAGCGAAAGAACTCTGGGAGATGACTAAGAACCATTACACAGAATTCCCAATCCCTATATTTTTGCCCGCCTGCATTTTGGATTTCCTTCACAGGCTAATTGTGCAATATTTCAGAGTCCGATTCTTTTTGTACAGCAAAATAACAGTTTGGACATGTATACTTATTTTGTATTTAATTTATAGTTTAATACATGTAACATGTATTGGCCATCCTGCCATCTAGGGAGGGAGTGAGGGAAAGGAGGGGAAAAATTGGAAGAAAAGGTTTGGCAATTGTCAATGCTGTAAAATTACCCATGCATATAACTTGTAAATAAAAAGCTACTAAAAAAGAGCGAGAGAGTGTATCTGACTGTGGCTAACTCAACCAACACAGGTTGTAGTGTAAAGTAGGGGTAATAACACCCCCCACTTGCCAAGATTGTTGTGAGAATCAAATGATATAATCATTGTAAAGTGCTTCGCACAGTGCTTAGCATGCAGTAAGCACCATATTTGTTCAATCCTGTCAATTGTGTAGGACTGTTTGTGACTCCATTTGGGGATTTCTTGGCAAAGATACTAAAGTGATTTGTCATTTCTTCTGAAGCTCATTTTACAGATAACAAAACTGAGGCAACTAGAGTTAACTAGCTTGTTCAGGGTCATACAGCTAGTAGAGATCAAATTTGAACTCAGGAAAATTAGTCTTCTTGACTGCATGCCTGGCATTTTATCCACTGTGCCCACTTGGCTGCCAAGCACTATATAAATGCTAGTCATTACAATTATTATTTTATTATCATCATTATTGTTGTTGTTGATCTTATTATTTTGCAACTAGGACCCTAACCCAGATGTTCAGACACCAAGGTCAGAGCTCTTTGTATGAAACAATTCTACCTTCCATATAAAATAATGAGTATGGAAATGCTTTGGAAAGCATTAAGGGTAAAGAAAATCTAAGGCATGATGAATGATGCTGGCTCTTTTACAAGGACATATGCTTGAACCCCTTAATGAGGGAAGTAGTAATGAATGGGACCTTTCATTTCCCTAGTTGAAGTTTCTGTCTCTCTTTTATCATCACAACAGAATCTATGTAAGAAAATTAATTGAATGTACTCTTGGTCTATTAATGGAGTCTGATCAAAAGCTCTTTTCAGTGGAACAATAGAAGTACTATGAACCCAGATTCCAGAGAGCAGGAATGTCATTCGTTAAAATCACCCTTTGTCTTCCCATCAAGCAGAAGAATCATCTGCTCAGGATCAGCAAAGATAGTGTCAGGTTGAGTTAGAATCTGGGGACATAGAACTGGAAAGTATCTAAGGAATCATCTAATTCTTCCTTTTCTAGTTTGGTCTAAGAAGAAAGAAAGACAAAGGCAGGACGTAATTTGCCAAAAATAAGAAAGACAAGGACAGGAATTCATACCCAAGTTTTCAGACTCAAGTTTTTGCATTTCTACTTCACTAAGCTATCTGTATTCAGAAGGTCAGAGAATTATCTCTAAATTGTTCCAGTTTTGTCTTTAGACCATGAACTCTATGAGGGCAAGTATTACCTTTTGCTTTTTTTGTATACTAAAAGCTTAGTGTCTAGCACAAAGTAGGGTCTTAATAAATATTTCTTGATTGGTTAACAGTTTCTAGTAGAACTGAAGGGCTTAAATGGACAAATATTGGTTATTCTCATCTAGTTATTCTTTGGAAGGACTGAAGTCATAGAATTATCTATTGATATGGTAATTCTGGAGAAAACCCTCGTTTTCCTTTCTTTCTGCCCTAGTGTATTATGCCTCAGCTTCTTAATGGACTTTGTAACTAAATGTGTGGGTTGCAAAGTTATAATTTATTATCAATCAAGGGTTTGATTTGTATTCTGGTTTTATATGCCTCTATACCCAGGTTAAGCAAAAATTTCTCTCATGAAAAGGAGTCGCAAGTGGAAAAAATTTAAGAAGACTTGCTTATGTTAGTAAAATGGAAAAGATATTCATAGGAAAAGTGTATGTGTGCATGTGATTATGTGTATGAGAGAATATATATATATATATATATATATATATATATATATATGTATGTGTATATGAGTGTGTATGTAAATATATATGTGAGTATGTATGTAAGTAAAGTATACGGATGTGTGTGTGTGTGTGTGTGTGTGTGTGTGTGTGTGTAGGGAAATGATCGAGTAGGAACTGTATGATTTTGTTTGAGTCTAGAATTTTTAGATTGTAAACTTGCTATGGGCATCTAGGTGGCACAGTGGATAGAGCACTAGGCTTGGAATCAGGAAGACTAGTTCTTCCTGAAGCTGAGTGATTTGGCAAATCACTTACCTCTCTTAGTTTCAGTTTTTCCTCTGTAAAATGACTTGGAGAAAAAAATGACAACCACTCTAGTACCTTTGACAAAACAACAACAACAGGCATGGACCCACACTTGACACCATATACCAAGATAAGATCAAAATGGGTCCATGACCTAGGCATAAAGAACGAGATTATAAATAAATTAGAGGAACATAGAATAGTTTATCTTTCAGACTTGTGGAGGAGAAAGAAATTTGTGACCAAAGATAAACTAGAGACCATTACTGATCACAAAATAGAAAATTTTGATTTCATCAAATTAAAAAGCCTTTGTACAAATAAAACTAATGCGAACAAGATTAGAAGAGAAGCAACAAACTGGGAAAACATCTTCACAGTTAAAGGTTCTGATAAAGGCCTCATTTCCAAAATATATAGAGACCTGACTCAAATTTATAAGAAATCAAGCCATTCTCCAATTGATAAATGGTCAAAGGATATGAACAGACAATTTTCAGAGGATGAAATTGAAACTATTACCACTCATATGAAAGAGTGTTCCAAATCATTATTGATCAGAGAAATGCAAATTAAAACAACTCTGAGATACCACTACACACCTGTCAGATTGGCTAAGATGACAGGAAAAAATAATGATGAATGTTGGAGGGGATGCGGGAAAACTGGGACACTAATGTATTGTTGGTGGAGTTGTAAACGAATCCAACCATTCTGGAGAGCAATCCGGAATTATGCCCAAAAAGTTATCAAACTGTGCATACCTTTTGATCCAGCAGTGTTTCTATTGGGCTTATATCCCAAAGAAATACTAAAGAAGGGAAAGGGACCTGTATGTGCCAAAATGTTTGTAGCAGCCCTGTTTGTAGTGGCTAGAAACTGGAAAATGAATGGATGCCCATCAATTGGAGAATGGCTGGGTAAATTGTGGTATATGAATGTTATGGAATATTATTGTTCTGTAAGAAATGACCAGCAGGATGAATACAGAGAGGACTGGTGAGACTTACATGAACTGATGCTAAGTGAAATGAGCAGAACCAGGAGATCATTATACACTTCGACAACGATATTGTATGAGAACATATATTGATGGAAGTGGATTTCTTTGACAAAGAGACCTAACTGAGTTTCAATTGATAAATGACGGACAGAAGCAGCTACACTCAAAGAAAGAACACTGGGAAATGAATGTGAACTATCTGCATTTTTGTTTTTCTTCCCGGGTTATTTTTACCTTCTGAATCCAATTCTCCCTGTGCAACAAGAGAACTGTTCGGTTCTGCAAACATATATTGTATCTAGGATATACTGCAACATATCTAACATATATAAAACTGCTTGCCATCTAGGGGAGGGGGTGGAGGGAGGGAGGGGAAAAATCGGAACAGAAACGAGTGCAAGGGATAATGTTGTAAAAAAAATTACCCTGGCATGGATTCTGTCAATATAAAGTAATTATTAAATAAACCTAAAAACAACAACAACAACAACAACAACAACAACAACAACAACAATAAACCTTAAATGGGTCATGAAGAGTCACACAGGATTGAAACAATTCAACTACAACAACTACTTGCTGTATTGAATAAAGTTCCTTTTTGGGAAAATCTTTTTTTTAAATTTTTATTTATTCTTTTTTGCAGGTCAGAAGCCCATTCTTGTTGACTGGCAAATACAACATAAACTCCTTATCCTGACTTGCTCTCTCCATAGTCTAACTTCAGCTGATATGTTTGTCCCTGGCTTTATTTTATTCCATTTTTCTTCACCTCCTGTAGTCAGACTTTCTTCACGGTCTAACTTCAGCTGATTTGTTTGTCCCTAGCTTTATTTTATTCTATTTGTCTTCACCTCCTGTAGCCAGACTAAACTATCTGCTTCATGTTCTACTCCTATTCTTCCAGTTTGTTGCTCTCACTATCGCCCATATTTGGAATGGTTTCTTTTCTCCATCTCTGCATGGTATCTGGTGAAAATGATCCCTTTCATCAAATCCCAAATCAGATGCCACCTCCTTCATAAAATCTTCCAAGACCCACTCAGTTGGGAGTCATCTATCCTTTCTCAGATAACTCCTTTTACTTTTCTTGACTTCTCCATTACATTTATCACACCTAATTTTCTTTTTGAGTGCTTGTCATGGATTTTTCCTCAGATATTTGCTAACATTTTTTGTTTTACAATTTTATTTATCCTAAAATACTCACCTACCAACACTATACAAATGACTTCCAAGTTGATATCTTTAGTCCTGACCTTTCTTTGAAACTTGAAATCCAAATCTCTAATTTCCTCTAGGTCATCTTAATCTGAATGTCCAGATAACATTTCAAGCACCATATGTCCAAAATGAACTTTCCTCTCAAATATGATCCTAATTCTTACATCATTATTTTTGTCTATTACAGCACCACTCTCTCAGTTTTCAGTCTTCAAAAACCTTATCTCTGTTTTTGATGCTTCTCTGTCTGTCATCTCATATACCCAATCAGTTAACTAAGTTCTGTAGATTTCACTTCCACATCTCACATTTGTTTCTCCCTCTCATTTATTCATGCTATCCTTAAACTAATATATTACCCTCCATTTCCTAATAATTTCAGGGCTTACACTGCCCAGGCTGCTTGATTGAGCTGAAGGAAAAGGAATAGTGCCAAGGTTAGGATGGGAAAATTGAGAAGAAAAGATATAAAAGAGAAACTTTGGAAGTTGGAAAACTATCATTGCCCAAGCCTCTTCTGGTCATGGCTTGTGAGTCTCTTCCATCTCCTTCACTCAGTAAATGCTAGAATGATGATGATATCATGTTATATAATAATAGTTATTATGATTTTAAACTATTTTTCTAGCACATTAAAGTTCATGAAGAGTTTTAGAAATATCTCTTTTGATCTTAACAACAGTCCTCATATTATTCTTTCCATTTTTGTAAATGATTTTTGCACAATCACTGGCACATACTAGCAACTTAATGAATGTTTTGTTTCTCTTTCCCTTCCTTTTTACAGATGAGAAAACTGAGGCAGACAGAAGGAAAGTGACTTGTCTAGGCTTACAAATCTAGAAAGTGAATTTGAATTTTGATCTTCCTTACTTTAGGCCCAGTGCTCTATCCATTTTGCCATATGGACACTTCTAAAAGGAATAGATAGTGTATCTCTTTAAAGCTTGTGAAACAGTTTATTGTTTCATTTTATCCTGGGAAGTTGGTTCTATTTTTGTCTTTATTTACAGATGATAACACTGAAGTTGATAGAGATTGTCCCTAAATCAGGGTCACTGAACTAGGAATTTCCTGAGACCAGATTTAAATTCATTTTCCTGATTCCAGGTCCTGTGCTCTAGTCTCCAGGTCATCTGGTTAGCATGAGATCTTATAATGTTGTGCCTGAAAGCCTAAGGATTCAATAGCCAAAGAAAGCTTAGGATAAAATTTCCAAGATCATGGAAGAAGAGCTAGAGAAAGTTGAATTGATATCTTGTTTGCCCAGTGATAATACATAGAAGTATCCTTGACAATTCTGTAAGTTACCTCAGTTGTCATGCTGATATCATATTTCAGGCATAGAGGTGTTTCCCATCCCTTTGTGTGGAGAAAGGCAGAAAATTTAGGAAAGTAATGAGCATCTTCTTTTTGATAACTTGGGAGTGGAAGCTTTGATGTACCCTGGGGACTTGAGGGATCATGATTTGTGGTAAATATGAAAGTGAAGAAAAACAGACTTGTGAAAAGGTAATTTAACTACCTGATTTCTCTCCTTCTCGCATAGCAGCCTTGACCTTGGAAAAAGATTATTGAGTTGTAGTGTATGCTACATGATCCTGCTATAACCTGATATGAACTTTTTACATTGATTTTATTTTTTCTAGTTAAACTTTAACTTTTACTGTGACACGAGGTCTACTGATTTCTTACTAGATGGGTCTAAAGGAGAAAGGTTTTAAAGAATAAGGGCTGAATCAACTAGAATTGAAGTAACAAGAAGGAAGTGCAGAAGGAACTGTCATCACCTATCCTATAATTGCATAGCCAATGTCTAAACAAAAATGAGACTGGGGGAAGGGCATGATCACTATCTTGTGGAAGAAAAATTAGTTTTGTTCTGCTTTGCCACAAAGAAAAAAATAATCAGCAGTAAGTGGAAGTTGCAAAAAGAAAAAAAAATATATCTTATATACAAATAAGGCTAAATATAATAAACCTTAGCACTATATCAAGGTAGAATGGACTATTTTTGGAGGAAGTTTCCCTACCCACATTGGAGTTCTTCCAGAAAATGTTAGGTCATTACTTTTTTGGTGTGTTGTAATTAGAATTCCATGTCAGAGATGGGTTGGACTGAATAATGGATGGAATCTCTTCCAAGCCTGATTTGCTATGATTCTGAAGATCCCAGAATCTTTCTTCCCGATACTACCTTGCTAAGATGACCTTCAGTAATCAATTAATCAATAAACATTTATTAATATTGATAAGTAGATAAATATTTATTAAATGCTGACTATGTGCCAAGAACTATGATAGTTACTGGAGATATTACAACAAAAATGACACAGAACCTTCTCACAATAAAGTTACTTTTTTGAAAGGAGCTGTGATTCTCTCATCTGTAAAAGTGGGGGTTGGATTACATGATCATTAAGGTCTCTGTTGTAAAATACATGAACACATGGGAGCACACATAAATCTTTCATCAGCTATTCATAATTTCATGCCAATTAATTATTTTTTAAATATATTTCCATAGGAGGAGAGGGGAAGGAGACAAGAGATGGCCATTCTCTGCTCTGTCCTCTGCATTAGAAAGATCATTTTCCTTGGCAGAGAAAATAGAAGCAAATACCTTAAAAGGTAACAAAGCCCTAGTTAATTTACCTGTTTGGGAATTTCAGTCATTAAAATGAGATAGTAGAGGTAAAGCAAATGCCTCCACCAAAGAATTGTGTTTATATCTAGGTAGTGCAGTGGACAGAATACCAGATCTGGAGTCAAGAAGAGCCTGAGTTCAAATGCAGCCTCAGACACTTAATAGCTATATGACCCTTGTTAAATTGCTTAATCATGTTTGCCTCAGATTCCTCATCTGTAAAATGAGCCAGAAAAGGACATTTTGAATTTATGAATGGAGCCAAGATGGCAGAGTAAAACCAGGAAGCTGCTCAAGTGCTCCCAGTTTCCCTCAAAAACCACATGAAACCAAACCACCTGAAACCACATGAAGAGAGTCTGAGGGAATGACATCCCTCTCCAGTTCAAGATAGATTGGAAAAAATTTTAAGAAAAGTCAGTCTCACTGGGGTAAAAAAGTGTTCAACCCAGGTCCAATAGCTTTGGGAGAGCTGGTGAGAGGGTTTTAATCACAGCAAATCAGCAACTGAGATGGTTATTGCTCAGTAGAGGAGCAAATTCCTTTTCCTTGAGGAAGGAGTGGGAAACCTCAAGTCCCAGCTCAGAAGGTAAACTGGCAGGCTGTTTCCTAAAAAGAGCAGGCAAAGCTATCCTCTGCAAATACAAGGGACCCCTGTACTCAAAGCCAAGGCTCAGAGCTGCACAGGAAGCTTGGGACAGCACCCCATTTATTCCAGGAGCAGAGCCTGATCATAAAAGTACAAAAAGAGGACATATAAAAGAAAAGGAAAAACAAACGAGCAAAAATCAGAAAAGGACTTTAGCCATAGAAAATTACTATGGAGAAAGGAAGACATCTCAATTGGTCTCAAGTCCAAAGAGACTTCTTGGAAGTGCTTATAAAAGACTATAAAAAGCAAATAAGAGAGGAAGAAGAAAAAAATGAGAAAAGAAATGAGAGGCATGCAAGAGAGAGTCAAAAATTTGGAAAAGCAAGGCAATTACCTTTAAAAATACAATTGGCCAAATGAAAAAAAAATCCATTGCAGAAAAGTGCAAGCCAAACCACTCCAAGAAAATGGAGAATCCATTTGGATTGCTAAGAAAATCCAAATGGAGTATTGAAGAGTTGATCACAACTGAATAATAATAACAAAGATGTGTTTGTTTTCCATCTTGGCATTCACTATTCAGTCAGTTTTCAATTTGTCACTGTCTTCACACTGTTATCATGAGGGGAGAGGATGAATTGGGGAGAAGCTCACTCAGATTTGAGTTTTCTGAGAGAATTATAATGGCAACTTGAGAAAAGCCAGCAAGCTGCATCTGTATCAGTTCCTTTGTTATTTTTGCCTTGTCCATCTCTATTCCATTCAGCCCTATCCCAGCTCCATCACTTCTTATGAACTTTATAGAACAGTCTTCCAGCTGAAGGAGACATTAAAAGTCATCTAGTTCCACCCCCTTCATTTTAGAAGTAAGAAAACTGACATTCAGAGGAATTGAGTGACTTGTCCTAACTCAAAACAGAATAAACAACTGCGCCAGTCATTGTTTCCCGCTACCTTGTATATCTTTAGATTTCTGTTTTTTACTTGCTACCTGCCTCCTCAATGCAAAGACCCTCATATTTCATGGCATGGCCTGCCACTTCTCCTACTGATTTTGCTGTCGTGGAAGTTGCTCAAGCAGAAGACAAATAACCACTTGTCAGAAACATTCTATGTTTATATATCTGACAAGAGGTTGGCCAAGGTGACCCCTGCTGTCCCTTTTATCAGTGAGATTCCATGACTCTAAGGCCTTCCAAGTTTGAATCTTTCCTAATAAATTGCAAAATTAAATAAATATCTACAAAGATTTAAAAAATAGCATGTTTTACACCTAAAGAAGGAATACTGGGAAATGAATGTGAACTATTTGCATTTTTGATTTTCTTCCCGAGTTATTTTTACCTTCTGAATCCAATTCTCCCTGTGCAACAAGAGAACTGTTCGGTTCTGCAAATATGTATTGTATCTAGATATACTGAAACATATTTAACATATCTAGGACTGCTTGCCATCCTGGGGGGGGGGGGGAGGAGGGAGGGGAAAAAACGAAACATAAGTGATTGCAAGGGATAATGTCGTGTAAAAATTATCCTGGCATGGATTCTGTCAATACAAAGTTATTATTAAATAAAATAAAATTTAAAAAAAATAGCATGTTTTAGGATAAAATTCTCTTTGAATTCATAAGAAGAGCTGATAAGATGATTATTCCAATCTGGAAATCTTCCTTTTCTTCTTAAAAAAAGTTATTGATTATTGGGATCCTGGATTAAACAAACCAGATACTTTGAAAACTTATTTAATAGAAGCAAATAGTCCCTTAAAGAAAATTGGTTTAAATATACTCAAGCTACACAGGAAAAAAACCATAGTGATAATAGAATGGAATGTCAGTATTCTTTATTGAAATCTTTGGCTACATGAGTGGTAAAAAGAAAGCTAAATGTAGAACTTTTTTTTTTCCTATCTTACCCTCATAATAGCTGGGGGCAGAGGAAACACAATGTAGTTTTAAAAAAATGTAGTTGAGTCCTTGGAGCAACTAAATAGTGTTGTGGATACTGGCCGGCCTCAAACACTTAACACTTATTAGCTTACTTAACACTTACTAAGTGACCCTTGGCAAGTCACTTACCCTCTATAACTAATGAAGGTCATTGTTCAGGAAGTTATTTCACATTTCTGTGACTTAATTTCACCTCTCCTGTAAAGTATAAAGTGAGAAAAAGAAGAGGCAGTATGTTAGAATGGAAAGTGCCCTGGACTTGAAATTAAAGGATCATAGTTTAAGTTTCTGCCCTACTACAAACTTGGCATGAGTTTGGCCAAATCACATGACCTCTGGCTTCAATTTACACATCTTTAAATGAAAAAAAGTTGACCAGGCTAGGGCTCCTTAAACTTTTCCCACTCATGAACCTTTCACCTGAGAAAATTAATATGACTCTAGGTATATAGGTATATAAAATAGATTACAAATCAAACATTTACCTATAATAAATCAAAAATTGCCAACCTCTGCATTCAGTTAAAAGATCCCATATGGGATTGCAATCCACAGACTGAGAAGCTGAGGACTAACCAATGTGATGGTTCTGGACAGCTCTAAATCCCGTGAACACCTGCACTAATGATGATGATGATAATAATAATAATAATAATAACAAAACCAAAAGCAATACTGCCAATAAGAGAAGTAGTAGTAGTAGTAATAATAATAATAATAACAAAAGAATTTATACAGCACCTACTATATGGCAAGTACTGTGTTAAGTGCTTTCCAAATATTATCTCATTTGATCCTCACAATAAACCTGGAAATAAGTGCTATTATGATCTTAATTTTATAGTTGAGGAAACTGAGACAAATGAAAGTTAAGATCACACAGTTAGTAAGGATCTGGGGCCATATTTGAATTCAAGTGTTGCTGACTCTAGGCACTATGCTCTATAGACTGCACTGTCCCTGATGACTTCATTGGATTTTTTTAAGATTCTATTTCTTTTTTAATTTTTTTTTTATTTTGGATTTAAGAAATGCTTTTAAAAGCATTTTTATAAAATAGTAGATTGAAAGAAAAAAAGATGATTACATGAAATTGCAAATCTATTATGTACAAGTTGCTATTCCTTTTAAATATATAATAAAGTTATTATGTAACTATTTATCCTTTTTTTCCCCTTCTCTCCCCCCCCATCTTGCCTCAGAGATAGGATCACAATATAGACAAAAGTGCTGTATAACCATAAAGGGGCAATTAGGTGATAGGATGGATAGGGCACAGAGTCTGGAATCAGAACCTGAGTTCAATTTGAGTTTTGGGCACTTAATAGCCATATGACCCTGGATAGGTCACTTCACCCCTATATTCCTCAGTTCTTCATCTATAAGATGAAGACACAGTTGGTAAACCACTCCAATAACTTGACCAATAAAAACCATGAGCAAAATTCCATTGAGTCATATGGAGTTGGATACAACTGAATGAATAAGTAACAACATCAAACCAAATAACATTCTGTGAGACAATGAATCATAGGGGTAACTCTAGACTTTGCCCACCTTGCAAAAATCAAACTACCAATCTAGACTAGAAGTCTGTATCTGCTGGCCAAGATTCAGACTCACAAAGTTCCAAGAAGCCCTTCATTAGTAGCAGACTAATTATTAGGGGAAAGAGTCATTTGGTTACAATATCAATAAAGTATCAATTTGTTAAATTATTTCACCATACTGATGCTGTAAGTAGGTAGTATAAATATTATTATTATTGTTAATTTGCAGATGAGGAATCTGAGGCTAGGGTTTTGTTGGCTGGTTGTTGTCCATTCTCAGAAGACCAAAATGACATCACTACATTAGAGTTGAGTTGCAATGTGTACAGCTATGGCTGATCAGACCAATATGAGCTTGGAATGCTCTGCCACAGGTTGGGAACAAATACTCTTTATGAATATTTGTTTTGGATGTACTCTCTAAAATTCGCCCATCTCATGTTTCTTTTGGGCTAATTCAAGTCTGCTTTGCTCATAGAATATAGCACCATCTCTGAAGAGGGCATGCCTTGGTGGGAGGTACTGTGCCAATGAATGCTATGTCATACAATTGATTCTAAAATTCTTGAGACTTCTTTTCTCTTTTTACCTTTTTATGCTTCTCTTGAGTTCTATATTTGGAGGTCAAATTTTTGTTTAGCTCTGGTTTTTTCATTAGAAATAAATTAAATTCACCTGTTTCATTGAATGCCCATCTTCTTCCTTAGAAGAAAATGCTCAGTTTAGCTGGGTAGTTTATTCTTGGCTGTATTCCAAGTTCCTTTGCCTTTTGGAATATCAGATTCCAGGCCCTTGGACCCTTTAAGGTGGAAGCTGCTAGGTCCTGGGTAATCCTTATTGTGGCTCTTTGGCATATGAATTATTTCTTTCTGGTTGCTTATAATATTTTTCCTTGCTCCAATAGTTTTGAAATTTAGTCACAATATTTCTTGGAGTTTTCATTTTGGGGATCTCTTTCAGTAGGTACCAGTGAATTCTTTCATTGGCTATTTTACCTTCTGATTCTAAAACACTGGGGCAGTTCTCTTTGATGATTTCCTATAAGATGTCTAGGTTTTTTTTTTTTTTTTTCATCATGGTTTTCAGAAGTTCTATAATCCTTAGATTGTTTTTCCTAGATCTATTTTCCAGGTCAGATGTTTTCCCAAATAGGTATTTTACATTTTTTTTCTTTTTTTTCAGTTTTTTGGTTTTGCTTGACTGATTCCTGATGTCTTCATTGACTCATTCATTTCCATTTGTTCAGTTCTGATTTTTAATGCATTATTTTCTTCATTTATCTTTTTTTTAGTTCTTTTTGTATTTGGCCAATTAATTTTTAGATGAGTTGTTTTGTTCTGTGAATTTGTTTTCCATGGAGTTGTTTTCTTTTTCTGTAAAGGGCAGGAACTTTGGAGAAATATACTTAAAGATCAGTATAATTGATTTAGTCCTACAACAAGGTGTTAATTCAGTGGAATTGATAAGACAATGGTTTTCTAGTTTAGCATGTGAGTTCTCTAGTTCAGTACAATTGATTTAATCTTACAACAAATAATGGTTCCCTACTGATATGATTGGTTTATACTCAATATACTGTAATGATGTAATTGTAACAGAGTGTGTAAAATGGGAAAACTCATCCAGAGACAGACTTGGAGAAGACAAGGGATTGGAGGCTTGAGCTCAAGCTCTTGGACTTAGAGAGACTTCAATACAGAGATTGTTGCTGTGCCTCTCCTGTATTCCTCCACTGAAACTAAGACCCATTCTGGGAGGGCCTCCAGAAAGCTAGCCAAGCCCTAGGCAAGGAGACAGACTGTGGTTGTGGTGATTACTCTGCTGAAAAGAAGGCTGGTTCCAAGACCTCCAGAAAGCTAACCAGAATATTACATTTTTTTCCATTTCCATTTTCCAACAGTCAAATCTATTTTGTAAGCTATTAAAATTGTTTTTCCATTTCACTAAGTCTATTTTGTAAGGCGTTTTCTTCAGATAATTTCTGTTTCCTTTTCCAAACCCTCTTGCAAAGTTCTCATTTCTTTTCCCCATTTTTCTTCCAGCTCTCTTTTACGATCCTTTTTATTTCTTTCAAGAGAATCTTGTGAGATGGGAAGAAATTTATATAACCCTTTGGGACTTCATCTGGAGAATATCTGCTTTTAGTGACCTCAGAGTTTGAAATCTATTCTTCTCTTTCACCATAAAAACTATCTATGGTCAGAGTTCTTTTGCTTTTTTGCATTTTTTTTTAAAGTTGAGATCTGCTTTTAGGGCAAGAGAGATTGTCCAAGCTTC
The DNA here is from genome assembly GCF_016432865.1 of Antechinus flavipes. Lineage (NCBI taxonomy): Eukaryota > Metazoa > Chordata > Mammalia > Dasyuromorphia > Dasyuridae > Antechinus > Antechinus flavipes. The sequence goes on from NC_067398.1 coordinate 619,285,061, forward strand.
CTCTATAAGTGGGAGCAGCACCTGCTCTGAGTCAATGCTGACTGACTTCTGGTCCTGGATGGGTGTGGCAAAGTCCTGTCAGATTCTGGCAATTCAGGGTTCACTATTTACCTTTTGTATTTGTGTTGGATGTTTTAATACTTCTCTGCTGATTTACTGGCTTGCAACTAGGACAGAGTAGTTAACACTGCTGTAGATAACTTCCCATAGATTCTCTGGCACATGGAGTCCTCACCACCCCAGGTCTGTATGCTGCCTGCACTGATGTCTGTGCTCAGCCTGCTTGCTCTTGGCCCACCCTACTCCGAGTCCAATTGAAATAGACCTGTTCTAGAGATCTTTAAAATTATCTTCCACTGGTAATTTGTTAACACTCCCAATATTTGTAGGTTCTGTATATCCAAAGCTAATTCAAAGGCGGGATTTGCTAATTAGTCTGAGGGTCATGGGAAGAGCTCAGAAAAACATATGTGTCCTCTCAGCCATCTTGACTTTGCCCCCTGATTGTAAAATTCTTAAGAGATACCTTGAGAGTGTCCTTGTATTATTTTTTCTGACCACCTATGTCATTTTCCCTGTATGAGCTCTCCATTAAAAAAAAAAATTTGGCAAGTGTACATTTGGTATTTAAACAATATGGCCAACTGATGGAGTTGGGTTCTCTGTGGTAGAGCTGGAATAGTTGGCAGTTTAGTTTGAGAAAGGACCTCAGCGTCTGTTATTCTGCCAGGTGATCTTCAGAATCTTCCTAAGACAATTGAAGTGGAAGGAATCAGTTTCCTGTCATGACATGGTGAAGTTTTGAAGAGTGTGGATAAGTTCTCTCATTTAGGCAGATAATTTCCAGGGATGCCCACACCGATAACAAAATTGACAAATTCATTGCCAGAGCTAGCTCAGTGTTTGGGAAGTTCCACAAAAAAGTATGGAAGAGGATAGGTATTAAACCAAATTGAAAGGTATTAAACCAAATTGTGCTGTTGTGCCGACCTCATTATTGTATACTCTGTGAAACCCGGACAGTATACCAGCAAAATGCCAGGAAATTAAATTGCTTCTATTTGGATTTTCTTAAGAAGGGGGTTTGTATTTATATGATCATTCACATAACAAATATGCCAGGTGTGCCTAACTCCAAGCTAGTGTCCTTTTTATAGTGAGCCATTATTTGAATATTTATCTTCTATTAAATAAGAACCTTGAAGAACTGATATAGCTATATTCTTACTAATTTAAAGTAAAAGTTTTTGACTGATATTTTGCCAGTAGTAACAAACAGTTGATTATCTATAATATTTGTAATATTAATCATAAATATAGAGAAATTGGAAAAAGGAGGAATTTATGATTAAACAATACAGAACATTATAAAATACAAAATGGATAATTTTGATTATATTAAATTAAGAAAAGGTTTTGCAGAAACAACCAATATTATAAAGGAAGCAGAAACCTAGGAAAATAATTTTTTACAGCTAGTGTTTCTGATAAAGGCTTCATATCTAAAATTTATGGAGAACCAAGTCAAATTTATAAAAATGCAAGTCATTCCTCAATTGATAAATGGTCAAAGAATATGAACAGGCAGTTTTCAGATGAAAAAATTAAAACTATCTTTAGTGATATAAAAATGCCCTAAGTTACTATTAGAGAAATGCAAATTCAAACACAGAGAAATGCAAAATTCATACCTGTCAGATTGGTTAATATGACAGATGAAAATGATAAATGTTTGAGTGGATGTGGGAAAATTAGAAAACACTAATACACTGTTATTGGAGTTATGAACTGACCTAACCATTCTGGAGAGTAATTTGGATCTGTGTCCAAAGGTCTATAAAACAGCGATGTAAGAGGTAGAAACCACATGTGCAAAAATGTTTATGGTATCTTTATTGGGACAAAGAATTGGAAATTGAGGGAATGCTCATTAATAAGGGAATCGATGAATAAGTTATAGTATATGTGTGTGATGAAAAAACTATTGTTCTGTAAGAAATGATGAGCAGGTAGATTTCAGAAAAACTTAGAAAGATTTACATGAACTGATGCTGAGTGAAGTAAGCAGAACCAAGAGAACATTGTACATAGTAACAGTAACATTGTGCAATGATATATTATCATAGACTTAGCTATCCTCAGAAATGCAGTGATCTAAGACTGTTATAGGAACAATTTGCTAGTAGCTGCTGGGTGTTATGGGAGTTACCTGCTAGTGGCTGCTGGGGATCTAATTCTGACCAGCAGAATAGACCCCTTCATGTGAGAGGATGATAATGATACAAGGAGACTGAAAGACAGTTGTATTCTTTGACCTCTCTCCTCTTCCCTCTTACTTTCAATTGATTTCATTCCAATTCACAAGCAACATCTGTGTCAGTAAAGGCTGATTTGCAGTTCCTTCAAGTGTGTTCACAGCTTTTGGGGCTTTTCAGGGAATTGACCTGTCTCTTCACACTTAGGCATGATCTTTAACACAAGACAATTTAGAAAGTCTTGTGATGGAAAATACCACCCACATCCAGAGAAAGAACTATTGAGCCTGACTACAGATCAAAGCATACTATTTTTTTTCTTTTTTTTTTTAATTTGCTTTTTGTTTTTTCTTTATCATAATTTTTCTCTTTTGTTCTGATTCTTATTTCACAATATGACTGAAATACAAATATGTTTAATGTGATTTGTTCACATATGCCCTATATAGGATTAACTTGATGTCTTGGAGAGAGTCGGGGGGGAATGGAAGGCAGAAGATACAAAAAATGAATGTTTAAAATTATCTTCACGTGTAATTGGGAAAAAATTATTAAACACAAAAGTACAGAGATAATTGATTTTGTTTCTAAAATTTTTCTTAAAAAATTTGGATATCAAAGCCTTCTAAATTTTAGAATCAGGTTAAGTATGTGTTTGTGCAATGTATGTACTCTATTTCCTCTTCCAAATGAAAAGTGGCCAATTACAGAAGATGCAGAGAAGGCCAATCTCTCCAAGGATTTCCCATGATCTTTCAACTTGCTTTAGAGTACAGAGGAATTTTGAAGTAATTGTTGTGTCTTCTGGCTGAAAAATGACATGAGACTAGTGATATTACTTGAAATTGTATGTTTCAAAAGGGAAGATGCCCTATTGTGATAACTATGGAAAAAATAACCACTTACATCTAAATGGTGCTTCAAAGTCTACAAAATATTTCACATACTTTATTGCTGAATTTTGAGCTTCAAAACAATCCTGGGATATGAGTGCTATTAGTTTTATTGCCATTATATAGGAGAGAAAACTGAAACTCCAGTTACCCAGGATCACACATCTAAATATTGCTGGTTCTGCGCCTAACATCCTAACAATTATATTATGGTGCCTTTCAAAAAATGGTCGTGTTGAGGTAGAGAACAACCTTATCACTGTCAACTCTAGTGACTCAAGAACCAACATTCATACTCAGAGACCAGATCCCTCTGTGTATATGTGTGTTTGTGCACATGTTCACATGTGTATGTATTTTGATGATTTTGGAGTCAGGAGAAGCTTATATGCCAGCATACCAATTCATGATAGTATTTAGAGATAGAGTGATATAATAACAACACCTTAGATTTTAAATATTAGGTGTTTCAATCCTATCTTTTTCACTAAATAACTGGGCAAGTCACCTGTCCTCTCTGAGTCTCCATTTCCTCATATGTAAAATGAGAAGACTGGATAAGAGTTGTTGAACACAAGGTCATGGTTGGGACTATGAGAGGCAATACTCCCAACTGCAACCTAAACCAGATTAAAATGTAATTGGAAAATATTTAATTAAACAAATAAAATTACAATAGAATATAAGAATTATAATATTTTATTTTCTTGGTCCATATGTAGCTCAGTGATCATTATGTAGGGTTTAAGGATCCAGTGACAACACTGGACTGGATTTGATGACCTTTCGTATACCTACAAGCTTTAACATTCTATGAATTTATAATTGTCTGTTAGTCTCCCCACTCCTCTCTCCTCTTCTTTTCTCCTTTTTGTCTCTCTTTTTTCTTTTTTGCAAACTGGAAAAATCATGTATGACATGGGTAGCTTACTAATATTTTGCACACCCTCATTCCCAACTTCCCTTGTCTTTAACACACAATCCTCTGGAGTCATGTATAATGCCACCAAAGTACATAGTGTCTTCGCCATGCAGCTGTCAACAAAAAAAGACACGTTGCTAAATCATTTCCCAAATATCCCCAGACAGACTGCAGAGACTGAAACGACTTATGGCTGTGTAATAGCACCAAATAGCATTAGGAGATTTAACCAAAGGCTGAGTCCTGACAAAGTTGGATATAGAGACAACAGGAAAACAAGTTATTGTATATAATGCTTTAAATCTACACTGCAGAGTAGAGAAAGAATTGGAATAAACAAGTTGCAGGTAAGGCTGAAAAATGCTTCAGGGGCCAAGAAAATCATTCTTCAACTTGGGGTAAGGGGGTCTTGCAAGTAGATGTGAAGAGAATATTTCCTTTTTAGTGGCTGCATCTCTCTCCCCCTGCTAAGCCCAATTCCCCTCTGCACCAAAGCTCCAGCAGATAGGGTGGATCAGCACAAGGAATGTATCAAGAAGTGATTTGTGAAACTCCTCATAAGACTTCTGTCGGTGGCTAATGTAGTAGCTCTGACATTTGGAATACTTTGAAGGATACAAAGTGCTCCCTTAATGGGTCCTGTCATGTCACCTGGATTAACATCAGGTGTACAGACCAGAGAACAATGGCTCTAGGAGCAAAGCTGGGGCTCTATTCAGGAATCAGTGATTAGGATTCTTCAAAACAGTGCTATAAGCAGTGGCTGCTATGGTTGACCAATGTCTGAGACTAGACTGCTACATTCTGGGCTCCCTTGTTGATTACATCCTGTAGGAATCAGTCTGAGGAATGGAGATAGATAATATTTTCACTCTGTGCTCAGTATGACTGGTACTGTGTATTTCTGCAAAGACAAATGACAGCAATGTAACAGATTTGGGGGCACTGCCCAATTGGGAAGAGGGAGTACCTGAACACAACCTGGAGGAGTCCCAGTTCCAGTCAAGAAGGAGAGAGAGAATATGCAGGACTCTAGCATGTCTACTATAGCTCTAGATTTGGGAACACTGACCTGGAGATCTGGATTGTATTCTTAACTTCAATCTCAATTGCGGGTGTCACAGAATCTCACTCTCCAACTGTTAATGCATATCCACTTTTCCCAAAAATTATCTTGCATTTGCAGTGTATATATTTTTATGTACTTATATTTGTGTGTATCATCTCCTCCAATAGAATTCAAACTCCTGCAGACAGGGATTGTCTCATTTTTATCTTTGTATCACCAGCACCTATTAAGGTTCTGAATAAATAGTGGGTACTTAATAGTATGTGCTGATTAATTGATTCATTAATGATAGCACTTATCCTAACTTTCTAACAGGGTTTTTGTAAAGGAACAACTCTGGCTATTTTAAGGTACAATAGAAAAATAAGATACTATTACTATTAACTGTTATTGTAGTAGTGGTAAAGAGAGCGTGAATGCTTAAGATTCCTATGTTCCCTACAATTGGATAGATGAGCTGTCAGTCATCATCTGATCAACCATTTATAATATTTCAATGAATAAAAATTGCTCTAATTGGCCTAATGATGATTGATAATTCAAGCGCCCAGTAAGAGGTTAGGGAGTAGTCTCATTCCCCTACACAAAGAATTTCTAGGGTCCTTTTAATATTAAATGTTAGTTATTTTTGGCTTAAATATATCAACTGAATAAGGTTGGACTCATTTATACCATTTATAAAATAGCCATTTCCCTAAAGGATAGAATTTGAGGATTGTCAGAGGCTTCTTTACTTGATTTTCTCCTTCACTAGCATATCAGTTAATAAAGCTAAATGTGTCTAGGAATATCTTGGTGGCACGGTGGATAAAGTGTCCTGCCTTTAAATTAAGAAGATTTACTGAATTCAAATCTGATTTTAGATCCTTTCTAACTCTGTAACCCTGATCAAATCACTTAACATTGTTTGCCTTCGTTTTCTCATTTGTAAAATGTGCTGGAGTTGGAAATAGCAAACCCCTCAGTTAGGAGTCAGATACAACTGGAGAAGAACAACAAAAACAAGATGTGTTTAAGCCAACAGAAGAAAAATCAAGGAATAAATATTAGTTTTTTTTTTTTTTTTTGCGTTTGAAAATTGGTATATGGAGGTGAGCCAAAGAAGGGAAAATTGGTGAATGTTACAGATAAGCAGAATTTGATCAAATTTAAGGAGAAATCTTACAGCAATGGGAGTTGTGCAAGGGTATAGTGATCTTCCCCAGAAAGTAATAAATTCTCTAATACTGGATATCCTAAAGTAAAATTAGATGACAACTTCATTCATCACTTTAACAAACTTCTATAGCACATGTACCCTTGCATATATGGAGATTAAAATGAAAGTCTCCGGAGTTTCTATTCTATTTTTTGACGATGGAGAAGGGGAAGATAATCTGTACATACATAACTATAAATTCAGAATATATACAAAGTAAATACAAAATCATTTCTAGCAAAGGAAGGCTCTAGAAACTGAGGGAATAAGCATAGGTTGTCTGCAGCAGGTAGCCATTGAACTAAGATTTGAAGGAAACTAAGGATATGGGCAAGTAGAGGTGAAGAGGCAGAGCATTCTATGAATTTATCAGGGTTGTCACAAAAGGAATTCCTATTAAAATACCATTGGATTCTCTGAGAGTCAGTGATACAGCAATTCTGAGATATGCAGTTCATAAGATCCCTCACTTCTATTGCTTAAAGCCTACAAGTTCATTGTTCAAAATTCTAATATGTTTTCTGGGATGAGTAGCAAGCTAAATCATTGAAAGCTATCAGTCTGTCAACATGGACATGTTAATCTGATTAAATAGCTTAACTCAGAATAAAGGCCCTGAGGAAATCAAACATAGAATAGATAACATCAATTTAGATTCATAAGAGTACTTTTCAGTGTGCAAAGCACCCCTTCCCTGATAACAAACCTGTGATGGAGGTTTCATGAGTATAATAATCTCCATTACATAGACAAGGAAGTCTGGGCTTAGAGAGGATATATGACATTCACATAATTAGGTAGCTATTACTGGGAAGGTGAGACTTGAACCATGATCTCACAATTCTTAGTGTAGGATTTTTTCTATCCCCTCATACTGGGAATGGTGGAATGTAGAGATAAGAATGATGAGTATGGGGCTCAGTCTGTGTTGGGCAGCTTACTTTGATTCCCCTCAAAGGGTCTTGCCCCTGCTTACATTATCCTACAGCACTGTCTTTTACATATTTATTTGTGTATGTTAATCAGACAACACATTTTTCAAAGAAATTGTGTTGATGTTCTTGTATCTATATCCTTAGCACTTAGAAGTGACATACTCGAAAGTCATATGCACTGACTTTGAATTTTCACACAATGCTTTCCCTGTTTTGTGAATCAGTACTTTTGTCCTTATCTTCTCCCATGTCACACTTTCTCATGATCTCAGGATCTTTAAACATGACACAACTAGCACATCTTGACCTTTTGACAAGAATTCGTTGAAAGTAAAGCCTATTTAAAAACTCATTTGTATTAGAATCCAACTTTCTGTTGGATTCTTAGAATCCAACTTTACAAATAATTCTTATGTTAAATATTTAACTTCTCAGAACAAATGATAGTTCTTTTAATTGATTTTTATAACATGACTCCATGTTCTTCATCATCTTCCTATTCTTTCTCTCTCTCTCTCTCTTTCTCTCTCTCTCTCCCTCTCCCTGTCTCTCTTCCTCCCTCCCTCCTCCTCTTTCTTTCTCTCCCTCCCTCCTTTCTCTCTCCTCACTTTCTCTCTCTCCTCTTTGTCTCTCTGTCTCTGTTTCTGTCTTCTCTATAACTATTTCTTTATTTTATATCTATTAAATTGATTATGGAAATGTGAGTGTATAAATTGAGATTTATCCCTGGTACCATTTTATTTTTTTTTTAAATTACTTTCATTGTTAAGTTTTGCTTTTGCCCCCACATTTGTTCCAAATTATATTATCATCCAATAGTTATCTCTTATAGCAGAAATTAAAAAATAGGGGGAAAAAGTTCAGAAAATCTAACTATCATATTTTGTGATATTTTAGACATTTAAAAAAGCATAATCCTGAATTACTTTCCAGAGTGGTTGAATCAATTCACAGCTCCAACAACAATATATTAGTATGCTCTTCCTTTGGCCTTTTTAAAATTGCTTATTGCCATTTTTTGAAATCTTTTTCCTGGTAACACTTCTGATTTGCCCCTCTGGCATCTTAGGTATTTTTAACTCTCATGATTTATACTTTTACTCCAGCATGATGTGTACATATCATGATGATAAACTACCTTATTTGTTTCACCCATGACTCTCCTACTCTGATAATATATTTATTGTTTTGAGTTTTGTAAAACACTTTACAAATACTGTCATTTTATCTTCACAATGATCCTACCAGTCAATTGCTATTATTATTCCTATTTTGCCTAGAGAAAATTGAGAAAGACAGAGATTAAGTGTAGGGGGCCAGGAGGTAAGAATCCATCCCAGGTCTTAAATCTAACTGTAACTTGGCTCACCAACATCTCTTTTCTTTTATTAAAATCAGAGACATGCTTGATAATGCTATAAATTGGAATAATTCTAGTGATTGAAACAAAATGTAAATACTACTCAACAGATTAAAGCTAAACATTTGAATTTAGGATAGGAAAGAATGTCCACAAGGAGACAAAAGATATTTGGGAGAAAGATACCTGAGATAATGGTATAATAAACTTTACTCTGATGTGTATCTCAACTATTTACATCTCTGCCTAAGTAACCAAGATCTGATGTTTAATCATTTATATCATAGTAGATTTTGTTAGGCTATAAGAATTTTAAAAGAGTGTACTTTATATCAAACCTATGAGTATTGTATATATATATATATATATATAATATATATATATATAATATATATATATAATCAATAAACTTTGAAAAGTCCATAATCAGGACTTCTTCACCTTGCCCCAGTATGTTGTCACATCCTTCATCTCACTACAGGAGCTGGAATCCAACAATTAAGTAACTTTCTCCTAGATCTAGTAAATATTTGGGACCTCATTTGAATTCAGTTCTTTCTGATTCTAGGTTAAGCACATTGTCTATTGTGTTGCCCAATTGCCTCTTTCTCTGAACCAGAACTTTGAAATTTCTCTTACTGATAAGACCTTTTTGTCCCTTTCCTGACTTCCTAAAATCTTCTCTTCAACTTCTATGACCTCAAGTTATTTGACTCTTTTCTATTTTGCAAATCCATTACCTGCAACATCCACTGAAAAGATGCATCATAAGTATTCCCATATTAATTATTCTAAATTAAACTTTTTATTTTTTCTCTTAAATATGACTGCCCTTTAACTTTCATTTTCTATTGAGAGCCTCAACATCCTTGTCACCCAAGTTTACAACCTTGAAATCACTCATCCTCAGATCTTTTCTTATACCATAGCTAATCAGTTGCTATGTTTCATAGATTTAACATCCATATTTCTCTGATTCATCCTCAGCTCTTGGCTCATCTGGCCACAATTACCAGTCATCTGAGTTATTGTAATAGATTTTCTAATTCATCTTCCTGCTTCAATTCTCTTCTCTATTCAATTAATCTGCTATAGAACTGCCAAATAATCCCCCTAAACCAGAGATTTAATTGTGTCAATCCTCCTGCTCAAAATTCTTCACTAGTTCCCAACTGCCTCTTGAATAAAACTCATTAGCTTGGCATTTAAATCTCTGCACAATCTATTTTCTTGCTCTTTTTCAAAATATTTCTCATTATTTTCCTTCACATACTTTATACACTTCCATCCTAAATGGTCTACTTTCTTTTGACTAAATAAGGCAATCCACCTCTTACTTCCATACATTTACTGTTTTCTCCTAGACCTAAACTGTACTCCCTTCTTGCTGCTGTCTCTTATAATCATTAACTTCCTTCAATGAAAATGTTGCATTATAGAACTATTTTAAATGCATTTATTTTATCAATATTTTTTGTTTTACCTAGGCTGTGTTTTCCCTATTATCTTGCCCTCTTCATCTCAGAAAGCCATGTTTTATTTAAAAAAAATAAAAATGAGTAAGAGTAAGGAAAAAAATCAGCATATCCAATCAATACATCCAAAAAAATCTGAATATAGGCAATGTTCTATACCCACATATATAGTCACCCTATTCTGTAAAGGAATAGAAGGAGTTGCCTTCCCATATTTTTGCTTTGTAATTTTGAAACATTTGCTTTCTATTATTTTCTGGCAGTTATTATTAACATTTATGTTACTTTGCTTATTATACCATTTTACTGGTTCTGTCTACTTTGTATCAATGCATATAAAACTCTCCCCTATTCTTCACTTTCATGATTTCTCCTAGTTGAGGAATATCCCATTGCTTTTATTTCCCAAAACTTGGTTAGTAGCTAGTAAGTATTACTCCTTCCCCCAATTCTTTGCTTCAATATAAAGAGCTGAAACTGTGTCATGGTAAATGTAATTTCTGGTTCTAATGTTATGATCCTATAGGCCATCTGCTATAAGAGGCCCATTATAATTCTCATTGTCATCTATGCTGTCTTCCTAGTCTAATTGTTTTATACATTATCTTTTTAATTGTTCCATATTTTAGGAAAATAAAGGAAGTTTTTTTTTCTTTATTTATTTTTTTGAAATATCTATCCCTAAGTCATTTATATCCTTATGTCCCTTATATCCTCATATCCCTAAATCATTTCATTTGTTACACACTTTCTTTCATAGAATTTAAAATCTGCTTCTCCGCTACTTCTACCCATTGCTCTACATTCTACTCATTGTGACCAAATAAAAGGCATATAATCCATTTTGCACATGACAGCCCAACAAATACTTGAAGACAGATCTCATGTTCATGTTAAGTCTTCTTTTCTCCAGGCTATACATCTATTGTTTGACAGTTCTCATTCTTCATTCCTCATTTACAGCTTCAAGGAAGGTTTGGACCAATATAGCAAGCCTATGAGATTTCATTCAATCCATTTGGCTGTATTTTATCAGCTCCTGTCAAAAGGATTAGCTGGAGGAGGGTGAGGTTTAGGTTATTGGAAAAGTGACCTCTAGAGCTTACCAGTGAGTTTTCATTATCTATGCCACCTTGCCACTGATGGCCAACAGTTAGCTGTATTGCTTGAAATAAGACACAAGTTAATTTTAGAAAAGAAAAAAAAATCAGAGTTATGAAAAAAATTGAATAGACTGCTTTATGAAATAGTTTTCTGTCACTGGAAGTGTTCCAATATGCTAGATGATATTCTGTTAGCAGTATTTTAGAAACCATTTCTTCATTGGGAAGAAGAGTAGTTGAATTGCATAGCTGCTAAAATTTTGCCTAATTCTTAGCTTCCATGAAACATATACAAACAAGTAGATTCCATAAACATACCATATTTCTTTTATTTGCCAAAAATCCTTTGGACAGCAATTAAAATTTATAAACTCAACATTTCTACTTCTTTTAAAGCTAAGGCGATAGTTTGGAATTTTTTTAGGGTAATCCTCATTGAACATAAACTTTGTTATTTTTCACCATTAGAAAGGCTTCTATATAACTTTTATGATAGACAATTTTCTGAAAATCTGCCTAACAAAGCATGGAGGGGCCCATTATCAGCAAGTCCAGCAAGTTTTCTTTGGCGATGAATTATTTAACTAGGACAAACTAAGAAACACAAAAAATAGAAGTAGAAAGAAATAAGTACAAAGGAAGGAAGGAAAGGAGGGAGAGAGAGTGTATCTGTGTATATATATATTTGTGTGCTAGGTGTTCATTCAAAGAAGGAAAGAAGGAAAGAAGAAAGGAAGAAAGGGAAGAAGGGGGAAGAGAGGGAGGGAGGAAAAAAGGGAGGAAAAAAGGAAAGAAGGAAGGAAGGGAGAGAGGAAGGGAGGAAGGAAGAAAGAAGAAAGAAAGGAAGGAAGAAAGGGAGGGAGGGAGGGAGGAAGGAAGGAAGGAAGGAAGGAAGAGATGAAGGAAAGGAGGAAGGAAGGAAGGAAGGAAGGAAGGAAGGAAGAAGGAAGGAAGGAAGGAAGGAAGGAAGGAAGGAAGGAAGGAAGGAAGAAGGAAGGAAGGAAGGAAGGAAGGAAGGAAGGAAGGAAAGAAGGAAGGAAGAAAAGGAGGAAGGGAGATATGTTCAGGCTCCATAATTCTCCAGTAATGGTGGTGTAATGATAAAAATCTTGTGCAAAAGGTGTAATAAACTCATACATTTTAGACCTCTAGAAGTGTGGGCTCTTTTTCCTTGGAAGTTTTCATACTTTTGTTCTCATTATCTTTATCCTATTAAAAATTATTGAGGCATGTCCAAAGTTTTTCTTTATGTGGGTTATATTTATAGATATTTAACATATTAGAAATAAAAAAAAACTAATTTTGAATTTGTAGACTCTCTGAAAGGGTTTTAGATACTCTGGGGATTCTTTGGACCACATTTGGAGAACTACTGATCTAGAGGCTGGACAGCCTTTCCTCTCATGTATTATACTGGGGATTCCTTTTCATGTTTAAGTTATACTAGATCATAGCTGAGATCCCATCCTGTTTTCAAATTCTGTAAAACTATCAAAGGAAATTAAATTAAGTTTCAATCTGTGAAAAATTGTTATGCTGTTAAAGTATCAGAAGCCTATAATTATAGGCATTTTTGTGATCAATAAAACCAGAAATCTCAATGCAAGAGTGACTCACAGGCTTCTTATGCAGAGACAAGGATGTGATTTGCATTCATCAGTTTCATTTAGGGTTCGTGGAATCCAAAGAAAACAGAAAATCTATCATGGAATAGCTGTTCATCTCACTTTAGGGTACTAGTAATAAGTATATGCAAAAGAATCAAAGTTTTTTAGTTGATAAACTAATGAAAATCCTTGGAACTCTGGATAATGAATACTACGTATAAGAAAAGTGGTAGAAGGTACTAACAGACATTGGATTACATCACAAAAAAAAAAGGAAATTTAATTTTTACAGAAATAAAGTGACTCATTATGGATGTGGAAATCATAAGAATTAGCTCTTTATATAGTCAGATTATTGATGAATTAGAACATAGATTAAAAGAAACGAATGTCAAATTAGAAGAAAGTCTAAATATAAGAGGATAGCACATTAAATAACCAACCACTTAGATACCAGATTTTCAAATGAGCCATTATTAATGATTAAAACTGGGAGAAAAGATACAAAAATACTGATCTTGTTTATCATAATTTCTTATCAAAGTATAAGTGTTATAAAATAATCAGCACAAGGAAAAGGCCCCAAACAACCCCAAACTACCTTAGCCGAAACCATATGATTTTCTGCCAAGCAAACACCCCAAAGCAATGCCATTTCAAAATATAATTTAATTTGTTTTCCTCCCTTGATAGCATTTTTTTTCCATTTGTAAGTGAAGACATTTTTCAACATTAATTTTTGTAAAATGTTGAGTGCTATATTTTTCCTTCCTTCCTTCCTTTGTTCCCCCCTCAAGTAAGCAATCTGATATAGACTATACATATACTATTATTTCACACATATATCTATATTACTCGTGTTGTGAAGAAAAAGTCAGAACAAAAAGGAAAAACCACAAGAAAATAAAAAGTAACAACAAAAACAGTGTACTTTGATTTGCAATCAGTCTCCATAGTGTTTCTTGGGATGCAGATTATATTTTCCATAACATCTATTAGAATTGTCTTGGATTAGTGTATTGCTGAGAACTGAATCTATGCTGGTTAATCATCACATAAAATTGTTGTTACTGTGTACATTGATTCTGCTCACTACAAGTTAATTTTTAAAGCACAACAAGGGAATAGTAGAAGATGTTGAACAAATAAAGATATCTGGGAATGAGACTAAAATGAGCTACATTGTACCAAGTATTTATAGCTTAAAATGGCAAGAAAACAGCAAACACAAATTGGAATACAATCATCAATATTTCTATAAAATATCTTTTCATTATCAGTGAAAGTGGACTCTAGCTCTTTATTTCCCAAAGTTATATAAAGGAGAAAAGACACTTAGTAAGACACCTAGAAAGAATAACTAGACAAGATCAAGTACAATAGCGAAAACATATTTTGGAGGTCATATAACTTCAAAGCACTGAGGGATCACTTAGGAAAAAAAAAATTCTTCAAGGAAGAGAGTAAACCAAAAGAGTTTTTTAAAATCACAGCCAATATTAAAATTTTAAAAAAAGAAAAATATATAAGAATATCAATAAATACCAATTGGTTTAACTACTCTCTCATACTTAGAATATTTTTAAATGATAAGTACAGAGTATCTGTAATGAAAATATGAGATGGAAAAAGACTTCAAGAACAGTTTTCTGTGGAAGATCTTATTTTTATGACCATTTGGAACCTGAAAAGGGCTGTGGCTATAAAAATCTACTATGGTTATTGTTTGTTCATGAAAAATACTAAATTAAAAACCTTTACATAATAATGGTAGAAAAATATATCATACTTTAAGGGTTTCAAAAGGCTTTATATATATCATTGTATGTATAAAACTTATATATGTGTTTATATAACTGAGTTTCTATAGTTTTAAAACTTAAATGAGTTTGTATATATATATATATATATATATATATATATATATAGATGAATAAATATACAAACATATATAGATATACAATATACAAAATATGTATTGCATTTATATGTTTGTATGTCTATTGAAACTTATTTGAGTTTTCATTTATTTTACTTTTAATATATAGAATATAATAAGTATTTCTATAATATAATAAAAAAGATAATTGTATATCTATTATGTTCAACTTGTTATTCTTTTTAAATATATAATAAAGTTGTCATGAAATTTTCTTTTTCTTCTTTTTTTTCCTCCTCACCTCCTCTACCCTCAAGATAGTTATCATTTCACACACACACACACACACACACACACACACACACACACACACGTAAAATTCTTCTTATTTCTATTTACTTATCACTTCTATTTATCATTTTTTCTCCCAATATAAATAGCACCTTCCTTCATATGTCTTTTATACTTAATTTGGATATTTATTATTAATTTGGATATATGTTATATTTATTTGGATATTTCAAAATGACTTATTTGCTCAGTCATTTTTAAGACAATGTTGCCATTACTGAATGCACTGTTCTCTTGATTTTATTCATTTCACTTATCATTATTTCATGCAAGTCTTTCCATGTTTTTCTGAGATTAACAAATGCATCATTTCTTATAGTACAGTAGTCCTCCATCACAATTACATACCACAATTTGTTTAGCCATTCCCCAATTGATAAGCACCCTTGCTATTTTCAGTTCTTTGCCACCACAAAGAGAGCTGCTATTTACATTTTAGAACTTTTAAGTTCTTTTCTGAGTTTTAAAACAATAGTATTAGGGGCAGCTAGGTGGCACAGTGGATAGAGCACCAGGATCTGAATTCAAATCTGGCCTCAAATATTGACACTTCCTAGCTGTGTGACCCTGGGCAATCACTTAATCCCAACTGCCTCAGCAAAAAACAAAAACAAAACAATAGTATTAGCTCTGTAGTTGTTAGGTTAAAGTTTATGAATTTGCTCCTACAAAATGGCTTGTTCCCATAAGAAGACCTAAGATACCAAGCTGTATGAAAATGTTTAATAGCAATGAATTATAAAAAAGAAAAACAAGAATTGACAGTACAATTCTATGATTAATATAACTAGTACAAGACAAAGAGATACATAGACCAACGGAGGAGAAAAGAAATAATACATCACCAAATCAGAGAAGCACTAACTCAGCAGACCTCTGGCTGGGGATTATAGTCCTGCAAGTTCCAACTGGGAAGGTCCCAGGCAGAGTATCCTCTCCATGGGTGAAATTTCAATTTGTAATTAGCCTAATATGACTTAAATAATGAAAGGAACAAAGGCTATATGACAGGAAGGCTAACTTCATTTTGTTGAGCAAGTCTAGAATGGGAGCCAACCCTGCCAGAGCCTGTCAAGGGTGAGAAAATTGTGACTGGAGTGGCTAGCTCCAGTATACAATAACACGTCCTTGGTGGATTTGGCCAAAACTACCCAGGATGTTCTTCTGTAAGCTATGCTTGTTCCAGGGCTATCCAATAGCAGCATGACAAGGGAAATAATAGTTCACTGTACTGTAAGGGAGGGAAACTGAGAGCTACAGAATTTTTGTCCTTATACCTATGTCTTTCAGTAGTATAAACATTATTATTATTATAATTTTACAGATAAAAAAATGGGGTTAGAAAGATTAGGCAATTGCTTGTGCTTGTCAAACACTATATTTGAATGCAGGTCTTTTTCATTCCAATCCATTGAGTATTCTTACTTTCTCTGTATACTAAATAGTCTTAACCAATTTCCTCTAATAAGGACTCTTTCATGAATATGTTAAAATAGCATTGGATTCTTAATAAAAATAATCACAAAGAGAATTCTGGTCAACAATACTGATTGTTGATGTCAAGGAAGTACAAAAGAAATGTATAAACATACAAGAAGTTTGCCATTGTCATGGAGTTCATTCTTATACAATGCCCCAGTGGAAAAGGGATTCCTATAGATAAAAATGGTTTCCAGATATTCTTGTTATATGGATAATAATGTGCTGATAGCATTAAGCCACAGACCATAAACAGTATGTCTTCAATTATTCGGTAGAGATTAGCCCAATGAGCTATATAAGGAAAATCTAGTTGGATAAAAAGAAATGATTCTTTTTCAGGTTATAGCATATAATTGGACAAGTAGTCCATGGAATTAGTGCACTGTAATATATTTTGTCATGGCTTTTATAAATGAATGGTAAATTGAGTCTTGTTAAATAATAAGAAAAAAGAGAACTGAGTTACATTTGAAAAAAAAATTGCAGTGATTTAAAAGTGCTCTTAGAGAAATTAAAGTCTCAGGCTACCAAGGAGTAATGGTGATATAAAGTGGTCTCAAGCATACTGGAGTATATTTCCAATGACGGCCTTCCTTCAAGAATTAGTATATGTTCCCTGTACCAAGATAAGGTCAAAAGGGTGATACTATAAGCAAATTAGGAAAGCAAGGGATACTTAACTGTCAGCTCTTTGGAGAAGGGAAGAATTTATGACCAAACAAGATATAGACAACACAATGAAATGCAAAGTGGATAATTACATTAAATTCAAAACATTTTGTACAAACAAATCAATACAGCCAAGATTAGAAGGGAAGTAAAAAACTAGGAAGTGATTTTTACAGACAGTGTTTTTGGTAAAAATCTCATTTCCAAAATATATAGAGAACTGAGTCAAATTTAAAAGAATGCAAGTTATCTGTATCCCAAGGAATTCATAAAGAATGTAAAAGGACCCACATGAGCAAAACATGTTTGTAGCAGCTCTTTTTGTGGTAGCAAAGAATTGGAAAAGGAGTGTTTGCCCATCACTTGGGAAATGGCATAATGAAGGTAATAGAATATTATTGTTCCATACAAATTGCTGAACAAACTGATTATAGAAAGGCCTGGAAAGATTTACATGAACTGATGATGAGAGAAACAAGCAGAATCAGTAATACAATGTACAAAATAACAGCAAGAATGTGTGATGATCAACTATGAAAGGCTTGATTCTTCTCAGAGATTCAGTGATCCAAAGCAATCCCAATAGACTTTGGACAGAAAATTCCATCTGCATCCAGAAAAAAAAATCTACGAAAACTGAATATACATCAACACATGTTATATTCACTTCTTTTTTTCTGTTATCTCTCTCATAGTTTTTCTCTTTTTCTCTAATTTTTATCTCATAATATGATTCATAAATAAATAAACTTACTACAATTTAAAAAAAATAAAAGAATGTAAACCATCCCTCTACTGATAAATGCTCAAAGGATATGAACAGACAATTTTCAGATGAAGAAATTAAAGCTATCTATAACCATTTGAAAAAATGCTTTAAATCACTATTGATTAGAAAAATGCAAAATAAAGCAAATCTGAATTACCACCTCATACCTATCAGATTGATTGAGATGATAGGAAAAGATAATGATAAATGTCAGAGGGGATATGGGAAAACTGGAATACATGCATTATTAGTAGAGTTGTGAACTGATCTAGCTATCCTGGAGAGCATTTTGCAATCATGCCCAGAGGATTATAAAATTGTGCATACCCTTTGATTCAGCAAGGTGTCTACTGGGTCTGCATCCGAAAGAGATTATAAAAGAGGGGAAGGGACTCATATGTGCAAAAATATGTAGCAGCCCTTTATATAGTGGCAAGGAAATGGAAATTGAGTAGATGCCCCTTAGTTGGGGAAGGGCTGAATAAGTTATGGTCTGTGAATGTTATGGAATATTATTGTTCTATAAGAAAAGATGATTAGGTTGATATCAGAAAAGTCTGAAAAGACTTATATGAACTCATGATGAGTGAAGTGAGAATTGTATATAAAAAAGTATCTTCTTTGAGGAAGATCTGTGGGAGAACAAGGATAAAAATAACAGGATAAGAAATCAAGGAGGGCTTGCGATCTGCACTAATGGAAGTGATAACCACATTAATAAGATTTCATATGCACTGCCATGTCAAGAAGATATCAAAGAAACCTCAGTTCTAGTTCTAGCTCTGCCTGTAACTAAGTTAGCTTGCTGAAATACTTCCATCCTATATCCTGACTATATGATTTTGTACTATCTATGGTGTGCCATATTTAGAATGCTTTGCCTCTTCAATTTTGCATCTGGCTCCTTTCTTGTCTCAATTTGAGTTCCACCTATATGAGTAAAATTAGTATTGGTGCCAGAACAAACCGAAAACAGAACTATAATTCAGAGCAGAACCAGAACCAGAAATTTAGGAACCAAAAAGGATTTATTGAATTTTCCAGCAATAAAGTCCCAATCTCACTGGTGGAGGCTCCTCAAGGGACAAAAGGACCAGGCTTATATAGGTTTCAGTTAGACAGTAGGTAAATTGAGTACAGGTAGAAGCTAGATGGTTCTGTGGATAGAGCTCTAGGGATACTAACTGTGAGACCCTGGGCAAATCACCTAGAAACCTCAAGGACAAAATTATATAGGATCATGAAGATCTGGATATGACTGAACAACAGAAGAGCAATTAATTGAATATGGGGTATTTCTTGATTAGACTGGTTCTCTTAATGGGGGTTTTGAGAAAAAACTGGAAATGTGTAACAGGAAAATAAATTGTTTCAATTAATTAATTTTTGTAATCTTGCCTTAATAGATGGTATTATTTCTGAATACTTGCTATTTCAACACAAAGATCTTGAAAAAGGTTAAGAGTTACAGTAGGACTAGAGAAAAGATAACTACAAAAAATTGAAATTGTTTCAGTTTTCTCAGCCACCTACACCTTTTAAAAGAAGCTTTTTCCTAAAACCTCCCCTTTAACCCCTTTCCTTCCAGTTACAGGGTGCCTATCATACATGGACCTAGTTATTTACATGTTGTCTCCCCCATTAGGATGTAAGCTCCTTGAGGACAGCAAATGTGTATTATGGCATAATAAAATGTGTCTGTGGCATAATGAATATGTATTATATTAATATATATTATATACATTATATACTCTGTTAACTATATGCATATATGCATATACACATATTCACAAATACACATTTGCCTTTCTTCAGATTCCTAGTATTTACAGCAATGCAGCAGGATATAGAGTGAATATTTAATAAATGCTGATTGACTAGTTAGATTATTTTAAGTGAGTTAATTCCCCTTTCTTGGCACCATTTCCCCAATTTATAAAATGGTGGGGGTATTCAGTGTTGGAGGAATAAATGATCTTTAAGACTCCTTTCATCTCCAATACTATATTCTATGAGACTAATACCCTATTTTGCCTAACTGGTCTGAAAAATTAGCAGGCATCCCAGCCTTTGCCAAGAATCATTCAGTCTTGGGCTGAGATAAAAAAAAAAATATCCTTCAGGGCACATTCTGATTTTTCTACGAAGGCAGTCCTGGGGCAGCTGCTTTTAATTCCTGCTTCTTCAAGCAGGAGAGGACTCTTTAGCAAGTTTCGTTCTAAAGTCACAATGTAATAAGGCAGTGAGAGAGCTGCCACTTGAGCTACATTTATGCAATCTGACTCCATTCAATGATTTAGTCACACTGACTAGTTCAAAAAAATCTTTTAAATTCAGAATAAATTAGTGTATTTTTTCAAATGCCGAATAGAAGCATAAATTTGTAGAAATAACATAGGGCTCAATGTTCTATGGCATAATGAATATGTATTATATTAATATATATTATATACATTATATACTCTGTTAACTATATGCATATATGCATATACACATATCCACAAATACACATACATATGCTACATGTATATGTATGCATACATTTATACATCTCTCTATATTTCTATCTATGTCTATTTGTCTATCTAATGAATCTAGCAGAAGTTGGAGTCAGGAAGATTTGGATTCAAATACTACCTTTGATGCTTATTAATTATATGACCAGGAATAAGTCACAATGTCAGTTTCTTCACCTATAATATGTGGTTTTGGATGTTGGCTTCCAAGTTATTGTCTAATTTTTTTATATGATTTTAAGTATTAGATTTTGAGTCTCAGGTTAACATTATTATAAGATGTAGAGCAGGGCTTCTTAAACTTTTCCCACTTGCTACCTTTTTTTTTTCTGAGAAATTTTTACATGACTTTAGGCATATAGGTATATAAAATAGGTATGCAAATCAAACATTTGCTGATATTAATCATAATTTCACAATCTTCCTCATTCAGTTATGAGATTCCTTATGGGGTTACAATCCACAGTTTAAGAAAATGGAACATAGGGGAAATACTTTATCTTCATTTATCCTATTTTTTTGATTTATAAAATTAAGAGATTGAAAAAGATAATTTCTAAAATTTCTTCCAGTTGTAGCATTCTATTATCAAGATGCCTGTGAATTCAGAACCAATCAGATAGTTATGAGAAATGGATTCTAATCTGAGTGTTGGCATTAAATGCATCCCCAGAGAAATGCAATTCATAAGAATCATCATTATCATCATAATTCAAATATAGTTTACAAAAGGCTCCATTCTACTAAGTACAGGTTAAGAGTATTACTGAAGCTCAGTTTCCTTATGAGAAAACAGATTTCAAAGGGTAAAACTACCTGACAATGACCACATTGCTATTTCATAGTTATATAATACCCAAAGTATTTTATCTTTTTTGCCAATTAGGTGGCTGGTAGATAAAGCACTAGACCTGGAGTCAAGAAGACCTGAGTTCAAATTTAGTCACAGATACACTTAATCTCTCTCAGTGTCCTTAACTATAAAAGGTGCATAATAATAGCACATACCCTCCACAGTTGTTATGATAAGATAGCATGTCTAAAGTACTCAGCACAGTGCCTGGCACGTAATAGATACTTGATAAATGTGCATTCCCTTTTTTTCCTTCACTTGCAATATTCTTCCAAATTATTGATCCTTGGTCTTTTTTTTTCTCTTTTTCTTTCCCTCTCCTCCACCCTCTTTTCCTTCTTTCTTCCTTTACTTCCTTCTTTTTCTCCCTCCCTCCCCCTCTCTCTCTCCCTCTTTCTCTCCCTCTCGTTCTTCCTCTCTCTTTCCCTTTCTCTCTCTCTTTCTCTTTCTTTCTTTCTTTCTTTTCCTCTTTTCCTCTCTCCCTTCCTTCCTTCCTTATTTCCTTATTTTTTTTTGTTTGTTTAAACTCAGGTTAAAAGTACAGAGTTTACTCAATCTTTGTCTGGCTCTAATTGTCAGAGGAACTTGTTCAAATTTCTATCTAGCCCAATTTATCCCTCCTTAAGCCATTAGTCTAAATTTCCATTCTGATCATTGGATTCCAATGGCAAGACATAAGTTGGTAAAATTGCAAATGGTCCTTGATGCAGTGAGAAAAGGTAAAATATAATAAGTCAGAAGAATTATATGGTTTTATGCTAGTTCAGAATAGAAAACTATCATCTCTGACTTTAGGTAAAGTTTGGAAAAAAGAGGAAAAAGTGGACAAGACATAATAGAAGTGATAATTGAGCTAGAAATTGATGAAAGACAAGAGAACATTTTAGGCAAAGGGAATTTCAAAGCAATGGTATAGTCAGAATATCATAAGGCTCCTTTCAGAATGAGTATTATGGTTCATCTGGAGCAAGGTACCTAGGATAGATAGGTTAATGAAGGAGAAAAGTCTCTCAGAATAGTTTGGGGAAAGACAGTAAAAGGCTTTGAGTGTCAGGCTATTTGGATATCATCTAAAACACAATGGGGAATATCTGAACATTTTTTAGCATGGAATTATATGATACAACTGTGATTTAGAAAAATGTTTACCACCCCTCTCAATCCACTATTCATATATCAAATTAAAAGCAGTAATTTTGTTAACATAAATTAACTAAAGTTAATTTAGTAAGTTATAGTATTTAATAAAGGAAGTAATGTCTGGATTACAATGGGAAAAAAATATAACAGATTTGGAGATTTTAAAAGAAGAACACATTTTCACTATTGGACATTGCAGAGGGATGGATAGAGAATAAAAGGGGCAAAGATGACTGGTTCAGCTATTTATCAGTAGTAATTCTTATGAAGCAAAGTATTACAACAATTTGAAAACAGTAAATAATACAAAAAAATTCTACTTGGGAGATCCTATTTGAAAACAGTAAATAATACAAAAACAATTCTATTTGGGAGATCCTTAGTACACTATTAAAATAATTCAAGTTAAAGTTAATGAGAGCCTGAATTAGCATGATCATGTTGGGAATGAAGAAGGATGTATTTGAAAGACACTGAACATGTAGAATTAAC
Organism: Antechinus flavipes; assembly: GCF_016432865.1. NCBI lineage: Eukaryota > Metazoa > Chordata > Mammalia > Dasyuromorphia > Dasyuridae > Antechinus > Antechinus flavipes. Next base: position 619,308,029 of record NC_067398.1, read on the forward strand.
AGAAGATATAGCATGACATGTTGGAAAGAATGTGGAATTTGAAGTCAGGAGAGCCTTAAGTACAAGACCCACTTTTGATTTTTAGTAATTCAGTCATCATGGGCATCATTTAACCTCTTGGTGACCAATTTTCTTTCTCTGTGATGTGGAAATAATATGTGTTGTTAATTACTTCATAATTTTGTTGTCATTCTCAAATGAGATAACAGATGTTAAATGTTGTGGACCATGCATAAGTGAAGGGGTAGGTCAATTCTCCAAGAGCCTCCACCTTTGTGAATCATAATACTTGAAGGAGTTGCAAAGCAGCCTTTACTAACACAGATGTTCTTTGTGGATTGGGAATGAAATAAATTGGAGGGAAGAGGGAAGAGGAAAGAGGTCAGAGAACAGCAACTGCCTCTCAGTCTCCTTGTATCATCATTGTCCTCTCACATAAAGAGATCCATCTTACAGGTCTGAATTAGACCTCCAGCAGCCACTGTCAGGTGGCTCCCATATCACAACAGTTAAGTACTTGTTGAATTTTGATGAATTACATAAATGTGAAAGATGAAGGAGAAGACAAACTTGGAAGACTATTAGATCTATTTACATAAGTCAAGTTAAAACTTGTACAGGGACATGGAGATGAGAAATAGAATGTAGAGTTCAGAAGCAACAGCTAGTACTCTATTGTCTTGAAAAAAATAAAGCAAGTTGGGGGATGATATGAGGGTAAGAAAGGTTATTGTTGAGTTATTTTTCAGTTGTGTCTGATTCTTTGAGTTCACAAATTATTATAGATAAGAAAACTGAACGACGTGCTTTGCTTGAGGTCACACACTTAAATATCTAAAATGGGATTTCATCTCAAGTAGTCCTAATTTCAAGTTGAACATTCTGCCCATTATGCTACTTTGCTGCTTAAATCTCTATTCAATATCCTTCCAATATAAAGGTCAAGAAATACCTAAATCAAGGATTTAGGTTTGAACATGGAATTTACTGATTGGCCACATCCACAAAGAGTAAGCTCCAGAAAAGAATATGATACTTCAGATGTGTTTCATCTGTACCCTGAACATTCAGCTCATAGTATGTACTTACTTTATAAATGGTTGTTGATTCATTTACAGGTTGGATATTTATTGATGAAACAGGCTCATATTATCTCTTTTTGGAATTTCTGTCATTATATTGAACTTATAGTTCACTGAATCATCCAAGGTTTGCATATTAACTACTATTGATGTATCTTTACTGTCCAATACAGTGACAGATGATTTTAATTAGACCCCTATTTTTCTGCAATCAGTATTAATCATTTTAGTATGATTCCATAGGAGTAATGCTTTTTTCCTAATCCTCCCCAGTTAAAAAAAAAACTGCCCTGATATACTAAAACCAGAGAGAGACAGAATCATTGAAATAATCAATTGATCATCTCTGGAAAACCCCAAGATACACTGTTGTAAAACTCCAGATTTTAATCTCAAGGGGAAAAAAAAAACTGCAAGCTCTTCAACAAAAACTATTCAAGTATCACAAAGAAACAACCAGGATTCAGGATCTGGCAGTGTCTACAATAAAAGATCAGAGGGCCTGGAATACCATATTTGAGAAGGCAAAGGACCTGGAATTATAACCAAGAATTACCTACCCAGCAAGACTGAGCATCATCTTTCAGAGAAGGAGATGGATCATCAATAAAGTAAGAGACTTTCTATCATTTCTTTTGAAAAACCAGAACTAAACAGAAAATTTGATCTCCAAACACAGGATTCAAGAGAAGCATAGAAAGGCCTGTGATTACTCTCATTTGTGGATCTCTTAGTATCAAAATTTCCTTCACTGATGAAGATCAGCAACTAGTCTAAGGAAATTGGGGTATCGTGAGTTTAAATAAACTAAGCATCATCACACAGATAGTAATATATGAAAGCAGAACTTGAACCTAAATCTTCCTTACTGGCCTGCAAAACCCTCTACCTACTATGTTGTATTGTCTTATTTAGCATTCAAGACTGATTGGTGAGTAAGTACAAACTTAACACTATGTCTAGCTTCCTTCGATCATCTATCCTGGACATTTTGATATTTCCTCTCCTGAAACACAATCCTACCATCATCACTACTACTACTCCTTGCCACTTTCTTCAGTCATCAACAGTACTACCATTGCTTTTGGAAAAGCTATTTCAACTGACTAGAATTTCACTTAACATTTCTGTGATTGCCCAAATCAAACTTCTTTTCCTGGTCAGTATTTACCCATACACACACACACACACACACACACACACACACACACGTTATATATACATATACACACATTTCTATATTATGATCACTCTTTCCTCAGGTATCCAGAGAACTATGGTGCAATCAAACCTATGGTGTGTGTATATGTGTGTTATGTTATATGCATGCACACACACAGTTTTGATATTAAGATTAGTATACATTTTTTCCCTGTGAGTCTTCAGTATTTTATCTAGAGAATAAATTACAAATGAACCAAGAGAGAGAGAAAGAGAAAGAGAGAGAGAGAGAGAGAGAGAGAGAGAGAGAGAGAGAGAGAGAGAGAGAGAGAGAGAGAGAGAGAGAGAGAGAGAGAGAATGAATGAGAGAATGAGAGAGGGAGCCAAAAACTTGCAGGTCCCTACAATTACAACTGAAAACAGTTACACAAAATCCCTTAAGCATGGTATGTTGCCCATTCCAGTTGAGAAGCAATGCCCCACTTTGGCATAGAGTTTAAGATCAAGAAATAGGCTGGAAAATAGGAAAGAATAGAAAAAAATCTGACCTTATTAACTATTATTAACTAGGGAAATCAAAAGGCATTCAAAGAAGAAGACAACAAAGTCAAAATTCTTGCATCCAAAACCTCAAAGAAAAATATGAATTGATCTTAGGTCATGGAAACTCTAAAAAAAATTAAATGAAGTAAAAGAGGTAGGAGAAAAATTGGAAAGAGAAATAATAATGATGAAAGAAAATCATGAAAAAAGTAAACAAGTTGGTAAAGGAGACCAAAAAAATACTGAAGAAAGTAACACCTTAAAAAACAAAATAAGCAAAAGGGTAGACACACACAAAAAAATTTCCTGGAAAGAAGAATGCTTTAAAAAGCAGAATTGGCCAAATGAAAAAGGAGGTCCAGAAAGCTCATAGAAGAAAATAATTCCTGAAAACTTAGAATTAGGGAAGACAAAGCTAATGATTTATGAGATATAGAGGGTCACAGTCAGTGAGGAAACTCTGGGTAAGGTATAAGACTTTTCAGCCCAGAGAGAACCTGCTGACAATGTCTGGTTGGGCTCCCCATCTCTCCTAAGGGCTCTCAGCCTTCCTAAGAAGTGACAATCTGTGTTGTAGTTGAAGCAGAGTGATACCAAGTGCAAAGAGACATCTACATACAATATCAAGTTGTTTATGTGTTCCTGCAGGCAAAGTATATAGTTAGCACATACAGTGTTTCTTATATAAGGATATATAAGGCTGAGAGAATTTGGAATAAATGGACTCCATGTTTGACCAGCCATGTGAGTCTTGCCTCTTCACTCCTCCACTAAGACCAAGGACTCAGGCTGGTACTGAGATCCTCCAGAGAGCTTGTCCAGACACAACATTTAAATCCCAATGTGGGGCCCTAGACACAGCAGCTGGATTGATACGATTGGTTGAGTTTGATAGAGAAGTTCCTGTGACCTTAGAAATAAGGTGAGTATAAAAACAGGCAAGCAGAAAAATTTCAGTAAGGGCTAATCTAGTCACTTTTGTTTTTCAGCCAAAATGAGGTTTCCCTGCTGATGGAAGTATGAAGCTATTTATTCTCCTGCTGAGGGAAGTATGAAGCTATATATGAAGTTAGGTTAATAGAGAAGCAAGGTTTGTTGGTAACTCAGAAGCAGTCACTGAGTTCTGAGATGTTGTGGAAGAGAGGTTGGAGCCAGAGATGTGAAAAATAGTGGGAGAACAACTAACTGAATACAATTGGATAAATTGCCTTTAGGAAATCTCACATATAATAAAAAGAAAAAGAAAGCTTTTAGCATGGGGTGTCAAAAAAGGAAGTATTAGGAGAAAAACAAGCAGAGGGTTAGCTTGCTGCTGAGGATATGGCACATGGGTAGGAGCTAAAGAAGTCTTTTTTATTATCTTGTTGATTTATGTTGTTTGTTACTGCTTTAGGAGGTTTGAGGAGCATGGCCAAGTGGATGGGAAGGGAGATAAGAGCTGTCCTAGGAGATTTGAGGGGTGTGGGGCTTCTCTGTTTCTTAGCCCATCTTTGCTTCCCCCTAAGCATGCACATCCGCCCTTGGGGTATCTTCTGCTTCCTGATCCTCCCCCCTCAACTCTACCTTCATGGGCAGGACGAGGAAGAGCAGGAGGGACAGTGACACCATCAGCACCTCCAGCACAATTTTGTCTTCCTGTGTCCCAAGACAAGGCAAAGGAGAAGAGACATTTTACTGCAGTTAGGATTATCATTGAGTACTTCGGCTTTTTAAGCAGGGTTGCTGTCGAAAGCCTGACAGCACTCTCACATCCTCCCATCCAATAGGAAGTTAATACACCAGTGTGGGTGGAAGAGTGGTCCTTAACCAGTGAAAAATGGTTAGATATGGTATAGGAGCAATTTGACCAAGGACACTTACAAGCTTTTCTAAGTCCTTAGAATTCCCCTGAATTTGTTGTTTAAAAAAAAAATCTGGAAAATGGAGGATATTGACTGATTTGAGAAAAGTGAGCATCAAGGTAAGATTTATATCTTGCAGGTCCATTCTCATAGTGGATCTCCAGGTCCTATTTTTGTTGGAAATTCAAAGGCAGATAGCCTTCTAATCATGTTAACCAATACTCCTTTATTTATACTCTTTTATTCAAGTTGCCAAGAATCTCATTCCAAATATCATCAGGCTGCTCGAGCTTTATGTTTGCAATTTGGAATAACAAAACAGGAAGCTAGGAGCATAGTAAAAGCCTGTACAGTTTGCTTTCCTTTCCACGCTCCTATGCTCCCTCCAGGGAAAAACCATTGTGGTCTGAGATTCAATGAAATTTGGCAAATGGATGTGACCCATTATAAATCTTTTAGTCATCTGTTTTTTTTTTTTTTCCATGTTGTGGTAGACACTTTTTCAGGATTCACTTTTGCAATACCAGCAGCAAAAGAGACAGCCCAAGTGGTCACTGAATTCCTTATCCAAGCATTTGCCATTATGGGTGTGCCACAAGCAATAAAAACAGATAATGGACCTGCATATACTTCTAAACATTTTGCACACTTTTGTGCACGTATCAGATTTTACACACCACTGGCATACTCTTCAATCCTCAAGGACAGGCAATTGTAGAGAGGAGAAACAGAGATGTCAAGACATTCCGCCAAAAACAAAATGGGGAACCACAGGTAACCCTAGAGAACTTCTAAGTCTAGCTCTTTATGCTATTAATTTTTTTTGATTTTTAATGAGGACACACTGGCTCTGGCAGACAGGTTTCATAACCCACCAGAAGGGCAGTGTCTAGTGCGAGCAGCTCCACTATCTTTAGATAATTGCCAGGTGATATGGAGAGATCCAGAAAGTGGTGAATGGAAGGGAAAAGATAGGTTAACTGCTTGGGGGAGAGCAGTTATATCTCTACAGATGGAGAAGGAATCCAATGAGTGCCAATGAGCCATGTCCAACTTATCCATCTGAGAGAGATGGAGAAGGTCCTTGAAAGTAAGGAGAAGACCCAAAAAACATTGGGTAGTTCCATATCTCTCTATGTCTGCCATTGAAAGAGCATGGCAATTAACCCTACATGTATGGCAATTTACTCATGAACAACAAAAATAATTGTTAATGAGACTGATGCCGGACTTGAAAACCTGTGGGAATCATTGGATTCCCTGACACTTGAAGTGATAGATGATAGAGGCCTTTGGACTATCTCTTGGCTGCTGAAGGAGGTGTATGTGTGGTTTTGAATTGATAGTTATTTTCTACACCTTCCTTCTGGGACTCATGAAAGTCTTTTATAGTATCTTGTTTGTTCCTTTTGTTTGTTATGTTACTACTTGTTTGTCTGATTCCTCCCCGATATTCCCCTCCACTGTAAAGTCTTTGAAGCCTCTTTTACATCAGAAAAATTAAACCATTCTACTACTTTTTCCCCTTCTCCCAGTGCATTCTTTTTTCTCATTCTTTAATTCTTTTAAGATTTAACCACTGGTGGATTTAACCACTGGTGTATACCTACTTCAATTAAAACAAAAGAAAGGGAGAGATGTAGAGGGCCACAGATACTAGGGGAATAAGAACCTTTAGCCCAGAGAGAATCTGCTAACAATGTCTGGTTCAACTCCTCGTCTCCCCTAAGGGTTCTTGGCCTTCCTGAGAAGTCAGGGGGCTGTGACAATCTGTGTTGCAATTAAAGCAGAGTGATACTAATTGGCAAAGAGTCATCTACATACAATAGCAAGTTTTTTATGTGGTTCCCCCATGGCAGTATATAACTAGCGTATGTGCAGTGTTGCTATAGTTATATAAGGGTATTAGGATATATAAGGCTGAGAGAATTTGGAATAAATGGACTCCATGTTTTGATCATCCACATGAGTCTCACCTCATCATTCCTCTTTTAAGACCAAGGACTCGGGCTGGTACTGAGGTCCTCCAGAGAGCTAGTCCAGACACAACAATGAGACATCAAAAAACATTCAAAACCAAAAGAATGAAAAGATAGAAGACAGCATGAAATATCTCATTGAAAAAACAACTGAAAATAGATCCAGTAGAGAAAATTTAAGAATTATTTGCACTGCCTATAAGCTATGATAAAAAAGTGCCTAAACATCGTCTTTTAAGAAATTATCAAGAAAAACTTCCCTGAGATTTTAGAATTCAAGGTAAAATAGAAATGCAAAGAATCTACCATCACCTCCTCAAAAATAGCCCCAAATGGAAACCAAATCCTAAAACAAATTTCAGGGTTCCCAAATTATGAAGCAAATACTGCAAGCATCCAAAAAGAAACAATTCAAATATGACAGAGACCATTACAATAGCATAACATTGAGCAGCTTCTACTTTATAGAATAAGAGATCTTGGAAAATGATATTCTTGAGGGCAGAAGAGCTAGAAATAAAACCAATAACCATTTCCCCAGGAAAACTGAATATAATCTTTCAGGGAGAAATGGAAATTCATTAAAATAGAGGACTTTCAAACATTCCTAATGAAAAGACCAGTATTGAATAGAAAATTTGATTTTCACATACAAGATGCTTATAAAAAAGATAAACAGCAAGGAAATCATAAGGGATTCAAATAAGATGAAACTGTTTGTATTCCTACATGAGAAAATTGTATTTATAGCTTCTAAAAGTTTTCTTATCATTAGGGCAGTTAGAAGGAGTATGTGAGTTGAATGTGATGATATGATTATCTTAAAAGAATTAAAGGATGAGAAAAAAGAATGCACTGGGAGAAGGGGAAAAAGTAGTAGAATGGTTTAATTTTTCTGATGTAAAAGAGGCTTCAAAGACTTTACAGTGGAGGGGAATATCGGGGAAGCAATGAGGGAAGCATTTGAACCTTACTCTCATTCAAATGGATGTAGACATCTGTCTTACCATTCAGAGAAGTAAGAAGGAAAAAAAAACACAAGAGAAGGGGAGGGGGGAACTGATAGAAGGGAGAGTATTTTGAAAGAAATAAAAGTCAGAGGAAGAAAAAAGAGAGAAAATAATTTGGAGGGAAATACACAGCTGGTAATCATTACTATAAAAATAATTTTTTTACAAGTTTCTCTGATAAATCCTCATTCCCCAAATGTAGAAAATAGAGTCAAATTTGTAGAAATAAGAGCTATTTTTCAATTAATAAGTGGTCAAAATTATGAATAGGCAGTTTTCAACAGTTATCAATTTTATGTATAGTTATATAAAAATTCTCTAAATTACCATTGAAGAGAGAAATATAAATGAAACTACCTCTCACTACACTTGTCAGATTGACTAATATAACAGAAAAGGAAAATTACAAATGTTGGAAGTAATGTGGGAAAATTAATATATTATGCGTGAAGTTGCATATTGATCACCCATTCTGGAGAGCAATTTGGAACTATGCCCAAAGGGCTACCATGCATACTCTTTAATCAAGAAATAACACTATTAGTTCTGTATCCCAAAAGAGAATTAAAAAAAAAAAAGAAAAGTGGCCTATGTGTATAAAAATATTTATAGCAGTTCTTTTAGTGGTGACAAAAATTGGAAACTGAGATATCTATCAATTGGGGAATGATTGAACAACTTGTTGTATATGATTGTGATGGAATATTACTGTGCTTTTAGAAATGATGAGTAGGATGGTTACAAGAATTCTTGAAAGACTTACATGAACTGTTGCAAAGTGAAATGAGCAGAACCAAGAAAACATTGTACACAGTAACAGAGCATTATATGATAATTTACTATAACTTAGCTATTCTCAGTAACACAATAGTCCAAGACAATTGTGTAGGACTTATGATAAAAGGTGCTGTCCCTCTCCAGAGAGAGAATTGGTGGGGCCTGAATGTAAAGAAAAGATATTTTTCCTTTATTTGTCTTGGAACTTTTTTGTTCATGTTTTCTTTCACAGAATATAGAAATGCACTTGATTACATGTGTAAATGTTGCTTGTAATATGTGTAAAAATTGCTTGCCTTTTTAACTGTGAAAGGGTGAGCAAGAAAAAAAAATTGGACCTCAAAATTTTAAAAAAAAAGTTGAAATTATTTAACATGTAATTGAAAAAAGTAAAATATTAAATATGATTTAAAAATTAAAGTTCTATTGGCTTGGAGTGGTTTTTTCTTACAGAATAGATAATTTTGAACCCCATAATAAGTGATATTTGGAATCTAGTCCTGTTTATATCTCAAATGGCTAGGCAGAAAATATGCCTTATCCATTAAAAAAAGAGTTCCATCCACAAGTTCTTGGAACAATCAACTATTATATAAATCCTGTATAGGACAGGAAAGGAGAAAAGAGAAGTGAGGGAGTCAAGATGAAAGGGAAAGAAGGGATACCAATCAAAGCCCAGTTTTGGCAGAAATACCATTCCTCCTCTAGTAAATTTTAGGCATAGAAATAGAGTTGCTGTTTCCCAGTAATAGCCTTCCAGTTCACTCTCACTGTCTACCAAAAAAAAAAAAAAACTGTAATTTATACTACTGTTGTCATATGAATAGAGAAGAGAAGGATGTGAGAATTATGAATATAGAATCAACAAGTCTGTATTTCTTTGGGATACAGAAAGATATGTGAAGGGCTGAATTGGGGGGCGGGGTTAAGGAGTACAGAGTGACTCTGAGATTGTAAATCTACCTGCCTGGGAGAATGATGGTACCTGTGACAGAAATAGGGAATGTCAAAAGACAGATATCTGAGTTAGAGATGCCTATGGGAATATCCAGCTCAAAATATCCACATCAGCAGTAAATGACATGGGACTTCCAAAAGTGATCTTCTCACATAGCTCAGCTGGGAATTAGAGGCTTTGAACTCACTCCTTTAGTAGAAAGAAGGAAGAAATAAGGAATCTGTGTGGCTCCTAGAAATAAAAATTCTCCAATATACCAGTCACATCAGATAATACCTGGCTATTTACTTTGACTCCAGTTTCCAGAGTCTACATCAAAAGCCCAACTTAGTCCAAGTATTTCAGGAGGAGCCCATGGGAAGGCTATCCAGAGAAGTTTTCATATTTCTAAACCTTTAGCACCACTTCTCCATGAAAATAGATAAGATTAATTCCTCTAAACTCTCCCAACCCTCATCCCCCTTGCCATGGCATATTCCTCCTTTTACAGTTTCTATCTTCTATTTTGCAATAGCTCCTGAGCAGAGCCTCAGAAAATCCTTGATACTTGGGAATCTTAGTAAAGTGCTGGTCCAACAGATAAGGATCCCTGTCTTCAAGTTTCTCTGCTCCTTACAGGCATGATCAAAGACAAGTAACACCTTAATAATTCAATACTGATTTTTAGTTAAAGGTAACCCTTTCACAGATATAGATGACAACCCTTCTTTACTGTAGCAGACAAGCCTTGTGAGCTCCTATGGCTGAAAAAAATTTATCATTCTGTGGCCAGCTTTCTGGTAATGTCTCTTCAAACATAGCTAAGCCTGTCTATATTTGGCTTTCCAATGGATTCTTATAGAGGGTGAGTCCCTACTCTTTATTCAGTCTGATTTCTTCTTACTCTAATCTTATTTAATTAATTTCCAAAGGACTGAGCTCTCCCACTAGATGTGACAAAGTCAAGAAGAGCACTGGTTCTCTCTTGTAACTTGGTTTATTTAGGACCTTAAAAGTCTTCCTACCATTCATACTTCCCCAAGTTTGTTGTGTGTAGATCTTATCACGATCAATATGCACTTGAATCATCAGATCCAAAACTTTTGGCTTCATTTCAGGCCAGTAATTTTGTGGAGAATCATGATTTATCCCTATCTTACTTAACAGAAAAAAAAAACCTTGAGATAAGCTCTAAACTCATGATCCCTTATGTATTTAAATAATTGTATAAATGTATTATTATCACAGGATTTTTGAAATAACTAAAAACTAAGTTTATTTCTTACTGAGCTCTTTTCCTTCACCACCACTCCCCTGAAAATGGGGCGGGTCAGGGGAATTTTAGTATATGAATCCTTTCATGGATTAGAGAAATTTAATGAGAGTTCAGGATAACATATGGAGAACCCAAGTGATCTCCTGATAAGTCTGAAACATTAATAGATGTAGAAAAAGCTATCCAGCATATTCTCCATGGAGAATTTATTGGACATATGGTACTCAGGAAATGTACCAATAAATAGGCTATAATCTACCATAATGGAAGGTATCAGAGCCACAATGAGATCAGTATACCATGGATTCTTTGCAGTGAAGTATTTGTGTCAAATAACCCATAAGCTCATATTAAGTACTCACTATGTGCCAGGCATTGGAGATAAAAAGACAAATTTATAAATAAAGAATGATCAGACAATGATGAGACAAGGAGGGAAACAAGTATTATGAAAATGAATCTGTGACTTTCTTCTAAAAATGTTTGGGGAGCCAAGATGGCAGATAATGCACACGTGACTTTCTGGGCTCTCCGATACCCTCACGACCAATATTTAATTCAGTCTCAAAAATAGTGATTGACTGATAAAACCCACAAAGACTTGAAGTACAACAACTCACCAGCCGAAGATAATCTGGAATTTCGTCAGAAAAGGTTTGTCCTGAGGAGCTGGGGAGAAGGTCAGTGCAAGCAGGGAGAGAACTAGAGGCAAGCATATTGTACAGACCAGGCAGAAGTGATCTCTGTGGTTAGAAAAATTACAGAGATGACACTGGCATAGACTGATTTTTCTGCCCTGTTTACAAAACGTAAATCAACGGAGAATTCAAAGCCACTCTAAAAAAAAATGCCAGCTCCTAACAGGATTTGGCTTTACCCACCCAAAACCAACAGTGACAGCTGTAACTATTTCTAGCCATATGAAAAGATGCTCCAAGTCATTATTAATCAGAGAAATGCAAATTAAGACAACTCTGAGATGACAGGGAAAGATAATGCAGAATGTTGGAGGGGATGTGGGAAAACAGGGACACTGATACATTGTTGGTGGAATTGTGAGCACATCCAACCATTCTGGAGAGCAATTTGGAACTATGCTCAAAAAGTTATCAAACTGTGCATACCCTTTTACCCAGCAGTGTTACTACTGGGCTTATATCCCAAAGAGATCTTAAAGAAGGGAAAGGGACCTGTATGTGCCAAAATGTTTGTGGCAGCCCTCTTTGTAGTGGCCAGAAACTGGAAACTGAGTAGATGCCCATCAATTGGAGAATGGCTGAATAAATTGTGGTATATGAATATTATGGAATATTATTGTTCAGTAAGAAATGACTAGCAGGATGATTTCAGAAAGGCCTGGAGAGACTTACATGAACTGATCCTGAGTGAAATGAGAAGGACCAAGAGATCATTATCTATTTCAACAACAGTACCATATGATGATCAATTCTGATGGACCGCCATCTTCAGCAATAAGATGAACCAAATCAGTTCTAATGGAGCAGTAATGAACTGAACCAGCTATACCCAGTGAAAGAACTCTGGCAGATGACTAAGAACCATTACATTGAATTCCCAATACCTGTATTTTTGCCTGCCTGCATTTTTTAATTCCTTCACAGGCTAATTGTAAGTATTTCAGAGTCTGATTCTTTTTGTACAGCAAAATAATGATTTGGACATGTATACTTATTTTGAATTTAATTTATAATCTAATATATTTAACATGTATTGGTCATTCTGCCATCTAGGGGAGAGGATAGGGGGAAGAAGGGGAAAAATTGGAACAAAAGGTTTGGCAATTGTCAATGCTGTAAAATTACCCATGCATATAACTTGTAAATAAAAAGCTATGAAAAGAAAAAAAAGAAAAAAGAAAATGTTTGTATCTGACTACCTATTAAACATCTCAACTTTATGTCCCTTTAGTATCTTAATATACTATGTCCACCTGAACTAATTATCTTTTCTTCTCAAATAGTGCCCCTTTTTGAATTTTCCTATTACTATTGAAAATACCTCAATATAATCCTTCCAGGCACTAATGTTCCAAACCTAAGTATAATCCTTGACTCTCTGTCATCATCATCACCAGTTTGCTTTCAAATACTGTCAATTTTGTGTTTGTAACATCTCTCGTATCTTACTCCTTCTCTTTTCAAACACTATGACCAACTTGATTAAGGCCTTCATCACTTCCTATCTGAAATTGCCATTGCCTTGTTGGGAGGTGTCCTCTGCTTTAAATCTCTTTCCCCACTCTAATACATTCTCTGCTCCTATCAAATTAATCTTCATATAATTAACTCCAGCGACACCCTATCAATTCCAGAATCATATATAAAATTCTGTTTGGCATTCAAATTCCATCACAACCTGGACCCCTCCCATCTTGCAAACTTCCAACATCTTTCTCCTTTGCACATTCTTTGTTCCAGTGATACTGATTTCCTCTCTATATATTTGTATATATTTATTTGCAAGTTGTATACCTCCATTAGTTTATGAGCTTCTTGAGAAGGGGGATTGTCTTTTTTTATTTTAATTTATAGAATAAAACAAGTATTTTCATAACATAGTACAAAAAAAAAAGATGATTGCACATGAAACTGTAAATGTACTATATACAACTTGCTATTCCTTTTAAATATACAACAAAATTATCATGTAAATTTCTTTTTTTCTTCACTCCCCTGAGCCCTAAAGATGGCTATCATTAGACACAAATAAGATATTACACACACATATATATATACACATGTATATGTTTCCTACATACTTCTCTTTACCAGTTCATTATTTAGATGCAGATATCTTTCTTCATATGTCTTTTATAATTAATTTGTTCTTTATAATAGTCAAAATAACTTATTTGCTCAAAATCATTCTTAAAACAATATTGCTATTATTTATTGCTATCTCTGTCCATCTGTCTCTCTCTGTTGCTGTCTCTCTTTGTCTCTTTCTGTCTCTGTTATTGCTATTACAATATTCTTTTAGGTCTGCTCACCTATCTCTTTATTATTCCATGCAAGTCTTTCCAGGTTTTTTTAATCGCTGAGCTCATCATAAGAAATGATTTCTTATAGCCTAATAGTATTCTATCACATATATATGTGTGTGTGTGTGTGTGTTTATAAATACACATACTATATATATATATATATGTATATATATATATATATTTATTATATATTATATATATTTATTTACATATACGCACACACACACACACACACACACACACACACACACACCATATACTCCATATACCACAACTTGTTCAACCATTCCCCAATTGATGAACATCTCTGTAATTCCTAGTTATTTGCCACCACAAAAAGAACTGCTATAAACATATTAGAACATATAGGCTCTTTTCCTACTTCCCTAATTATCTTTGGAAATAGTGGTATTGTTTTATACCTTCACATTTAGCATAGTGCTTGATATGAAGTATGTATTTAATCATTTTTGATATGCAAATATACATATGCTATACATTTATACACACATGTATATGTATGAATATACATATATGTGAATATACACATATTATATATACAATATATTATATTTGTATATACAATATATAGTATTACTTGTATTTTACCACAACTTTTTACAATAGGTATTACTGGTAAAGTCCTTACTATACCAAAAAGGATCTAAGACACAAAGAGGTTAATTGTTTGGATTATGAATTTGACCTTTAGGATTATTTCCTAAAATATCAAACATGGTATTATGTAGTAGATTAATTTTAGAACCTAGAGTCACAAAGGATTGGGTTCAAATATCCTATTAGTGTATGACCATGACCAAATCTCTTCATCTTCGTGCGCCTTGGGTTTAATAATATCTAAAGTATGTCACATATAAGGTTGTTCACTCAAATGATTTTATATATATATTTAAAACCATATGTGTATGTGTGTGTCTTTCTGTCTTCCCTGTCTTTCTCTTCCTCCCCCTTCCTCCCTCTCTCTCTCTGGGTCTCTCTGTCTCTCTGTACATCTCTGTCACTCCCCATATCACCTAGACTCCCATGGATCACATTTTGCAAATTTGAAGCACACTTACTCTTTTTCTAAAATCTACCACACAGATATATTATGAAGTTGGTGTTTTATAAACCTTTAAATTCTTCTTAAATTTGAGGTATTGATATATATAAAACCTTGAGAGTTTAGTGAAGTGTAACATCTTTGTGTGTTTTTTAATCTTGTGAACACATATAATCAAAGGGATATCTGATCTAATCAATCTGATATCTCCCTCTAATGATGAAAGCAGAACCTGTCCATGTCTGCCTATTCAGCCAAAAGTAATTCTCCTAAAGTACAGGCCCAATTATGTTGTTGTTCATTCAATTGTGTATTAATCTTCATGACCCGCTGGACCATAGCACTCCAATACCATCCAAGGGGTTTTCTTGGCAAAAAATACTTCCCCTTTGGATTAAGTTAGACATAGGTTAATTGGCTTGCCTCAAATCACCTAGCTAGTAAATTTTCTAAAGTTACATTAGAATTCAGATCTTCCTGATTAGACCCAGCATTCTATCCACTGAGTTCCCCCATTCTATAAACCCAGCAACCAAAAAAAAAAAAGTTCTTTTTTTGCATTTAAAACCCTTCATAACTTAACTCCACTCTATTTTTCCAATCTTCTTACATCTCATTTCCCCACCACACACTCTTTGATTCAGTAACACTGACCTCCTGATTGTTCCACAAAAAATATATTTCCTCTCAGCTATGGACATTTTTTCTGACTGAACTTTATATCTACAATTCTTTTTCTTGTCTTCTCTATCTTCTGATTAACTGGCTTCCCTTTAAGTCTCAACTAAAATCCCACAATCTATTATAGGAAGTTTTCTTAACACTAATACCTCTCCTCTTGCTTTAATTATTTTCTATTTATCCTGAATATATCTTTTTTTGTACATATTTCTTTGCTTGTTGTCTCTCCCATTAAATTGTGAAATTTTGGAAGTTCTGGCATATAACCTGATTGTAAACAACAGCGATTAAAGAAATGGACTGGTGCTCATAAAAATATTGAGGAAAATTAAAACAAGAAAAGTATATCATATCATTTTTGTTTGTTTTTTTCCTTTATCTCCATCACCTAACACAGTGACAACACATAGGTACTCAACAAATGATTGTTGATTGAATCTTTTTTTGGAAAATGTTATTTTTTGTTCACTTTTTAAATTCATGCTTTCACATGCTTATACACTTACATATTAGCTTAAACACTTAAACACTAGTTTATACACTTAGTCTGCAATAGCACAGCCTGGTGACAGTTACCAAAATTGCAGACAAAGAGTTTAACCAACATCAGGCACTTATGCCTTTAAGGGTAAAAACTTTTTCAGTTAGTAAAATAGGGATGTCACCATCCTAATGAAAGTTAGACATGAAAAAGATAAACTTGCTCATCTCTCAATTTGCAAATAATTACAAGCTTCAGTAATTTGTTCCTTCTGGGATGAGAATATTCCTAGTGAACAGGATTCTGGGAAATAGCAAGAAAAGAGCTTATATACTAGGCTTAGTTGTTGTTGTCCTTCTCCCCCTCCCCCAAGACTTTTGGAAAAAATAAATAAACAAACAACATATAAATAAATAAATACATCTGTGTTTTGCTACTATATATTTGCAACATAATGAACTTGTTTTTTGTAGTTGATCTCTGAGCCTGGAGAAATATCAGCATGTAGCTGATGAAAACCTGCAACTGGATTTCAATTTTCAGGCTCAGGGAATATACAGCCTGCTTCCCTCTTTCCACTTTATCCTTCAAATCAAACATATTGCCAAGTAATTAAATCCTAAAAAGCTCCTAGGATATGTTTGGTTGTTGGAATACATCTGTTACATCTTGGAGGAACTTTCCTCCCAGATGTTAACTTTTCTTCAGTTGTTTATTTGTCTATGGGAATAAAAACTTACATTCCCCTCTGGAAAGCCTGATAAAAAGCAGACCTCTTTTCAGATCAACCTCATTCTCTTTGTGCTGTCCTTTTATCAATCTATTAAGGACAAACTCTATGTAACTAATTATCTTCATACAATGCATTAGTTCAGGGGATTTGAGGCCATCTTTGTGATATGACTTCCATTGCCAAGGGGCCCATTTGTCCTCAATGATTTGTCCAAGAGCAAACAAAATACGTAGATTTGAAAGAATGTTGCAAAGTTAATACACAAGTTAAAAGCATGGTCATTGTCACCATTAATTCTAAATGAAGGTCCCATTCACTTATTAAAGGGTAGTCATTTTATAATTTACCAATAATCTAGAAAAAAGAGGGAGTAGATGTTGAAGTGACATCAGAGTCTGATAAAACAAAATATGCATATTTTAATAATATCATTGCTGAAAGGAGTCATTCGATCAGACATGAAGGCTCAAATCTTCAGAGATTTGTTTATCCATTTTTTCTGCCTTCATTCTCTTCCTTCTCAATCATTCACATAGTTTGCAAATTGGTATTTCAAAAAAATACTTCTCACCCTGTCAGCCTCCCATTCTTAAAAATCTTCAATGGTTCCCTATTGCCTTCAAGCTAAAATATTCTCAGCCTGGTATTTAAAGGACTTCAAGTATGGTTCCCATTACTTTTCAAGTCTGATTCATATTTTTCCCTTTATAGGCACTTTTCTGGGGTCAAATTGACCTTCTAGTATAATATATTTCTTGCCTCTGAGGATTTGCATAAATGCTATACTATATATGTAATGCTTTTCCTTATTTTCAGTTCCTAGAATCTCTGGCTTCCAACAAAGCACAGCACAAATTCCAACTTTATATGAAATTTCTGATCCCTACTCCAAATTACTAGAGTTCTTTTCTCATTGAAATTACTTTATATCAGTTTTTATAAACCTTGAAGTTGTATCTATGGGATTGTTGTATCCCCCAGTGAAAAGCAATTACAGTAGATAGAATGCTGGACTAAGGGTCAAAAAGTCAGAATGTGTATTTGTCTTACATACTTACTAGCTCTATGGTCTAAGATAAGTCATTTGACCATTCTCAGTCCCAATTTCCTCATCTGTAAAATACATATAAATAGAATCTACTTTATATGTCTATCATGAGGATCAAACCAGATGATATATTAAAAACATTTTGTGAACTTTAAAATACTATATAAATATTATTGACAGTGATACTTAAGGATATTATAAGTCCTTTCAGGAAAGAAACTTCTTTTTTTATACTTTTATTTCCATGATCTAATATAACCCCTTATATAGTTAATAAATATTTATTAAAATATGTTGAAATAAATTTTATTATTTCCTTTCTTTCACCATTTGTAACCAATCATTTATCAAATAATATTGACTCTTTTACCTCCATGACATTTCTAATATTTGACTACTTCTCATCAATATCAAAGCTATACTTAGTTCAGGACCTCATCACCTTTTATCTCCTAAATTGCTTCTCTGCCTCCATTTGTTTCTTTTTTCCAATCTATCATTCAGGGCTTCCAAAATTATTTTCATAAGGCACAATTTGACTATGTCAATCTCATATCAAACAATTTCAGTAACTTTCTATTGCTTTTTGGAGCTTATAAATACCTCCTTCTTAGCTTGGCACTTTAGACCCTCCATAATCTAGCTCCAAATAGAAACAAGGCTATTCTAGCCTTATTCACAATTCTCTCCTTCAATGACTATTAGTTTCAATGAAACTAGACAACAAAACTACTATTTGCCAAATCTAACCTGGCATCTGTAAACTCTTTAAATTCATTTTGGTTATCACTTCTTGTAAACTGTTTTTTTTCAGGAACTTTTTGAAAGCACTTTGTAAGCCATATATTAATCAAAAGTATTTCATTGTTTTTGTCGTTTCTGATTTTCAGCATCCATTTCTATCCATGTATAGCCCAAATGCCATTTCTTTAGTAAAGCCTTCCCTGATTTTTTTTTTTTTGCTTTCCTTCAGCCCCACGTAGGTAGTATTCTCTTTTTCTCTTTATATTTTCCCCAGAATATTCCTCAGCAACATCACATACTATATTGTATCATATTTACCTGTACCTTATCCTCTCTAGGAAAATGAAATCTCTTTAAGTTTAAGAATCATGCCCTTAAAAAAAAGCAAAAGTAAGTCTATATCCCCCATGTCTTGCATAGCACCTAGCATGTAAAAGAAAATAAATTTTTGCTGAATGAATAAACAAAGAATACTGTGAAAATACTTAGAGACTTTTGCAGAGCATCATGGCAAAACAGGTTAAGTACACACACACACACACACACACACACACACATATATGATAGGCCACTAAGTTACATAACAAAGATGAAAATAATAGTATACCGTATATCAAATTGGATCTCATGGTGGGTAAAAGCTATCATCAGCTAGTTAGTTAAAACTCTATGGAAATAGTCAATAATAAGACTTTGGATGAAGACATAAATGATAAGCTTAGAATAATCTGCTATGGTCTTTGTTGGAGCTTGCTGTAATAAATGAAAGCATTCAAATATTAGTTAAGCATGTAATAAATACTGGAAGAAGCTATCAAAATGATTTGCAGATTTTAGAGTTGTTCCACTACTTTTGGAGGTAGTAAATTCCCCATGACTTTAAGTCTCTAAATGGAGACTAGATATCAACTTGTTAAAGATGTTGATGGAATAGTTTCTATAAAGATTTGAATTGGACTAGATGACTTGGTGGGCTCCAAGGTGTCTTCCAATCTGTAGATTCTATGGTTCTTCAAATGGATTTTAGAGCAAATGTTATCTCTTAAGGAAAGATACTGGACTTATGGAAATCTCACTACAGACATCTTCTTTGTGCATGAATTTGGTTAAGATGACATTCTAAGTGAAAAGAGAATAAATCTTCTTGTTGTCAAAAGCCTTTTTTGATAAGGACTAGGGAAGAGTTGGAAGGAAAAGGAAAATTTTCAAGTTCAATATAAGTATGTCATGGCAACCTATGAAGATTGCAAGGAGCTCTATTTTTTAATTCCTTCCCTCTGTCAAATGCTTTAACTCTGACTTTACAGCGAAAAATAAATCATTTTTGCATTTCAGTTGAATTGCTGATTTTGTAGCAGTTCAATTTTTTTCATAGTAGCCAAATTATGAGCTTTTTAATCTCAAATTAAAAATCAATTATTTGGACAGTAATTGCTATTTATCTACATATCTTAACTTCTGAATTGTTTTTCAACAGTTATTTTATGTCCAAGAGATGCCAATAATCCAGGGAGCAAAAAAATTAACTTTTTAAGTAAAGATAAGAAACAGTATCTTCTTCAAATTGGAGGAATCAAAATTAAAAGGGAGTCCTGGACTTGTAATTAATGGACCTCTGTAATGTCTGGGCTAGCTTTCTGGAGGATCTCTGGATGGGCCTTAGTCTTAGCAGGAGAGTCACCAGGAGGATAGTCAGGGATAGAATTTGAGTCTGGAGTCTGGAGTCTGAGCTCCAGGTCACACACACACACTCTATCTCCAGTCCTCTCAACTCTTAAATACCTTAGTACAATTATATCACTACAGCACACTGAGCAAGTGCCAACTGTAGAACCATTACATTACCATATCACACTAAGTACTAAGTATATGTGAACTAGAGAACAGTTATCTCACCAATCATATTGAGTAAACACTCTCTTGTAAGTATCCTTGTTTCAAGTATACTTTTCCAGTGTCCTGGCTCTCCACATCTCCCACTTTCTTTTGTTTTATAACACAAGTAGTCACAACCTCTCTGACTTCTCAAGAAGGGAGGTGGGCACCAAAGGGAAATGGGGTTAGCAGGCTTCCTCTGGGCTGAAGGGTCTTACTTGAAACACATATACATAAATCCATCAGCATGGGAGGTATTACACAAGCACGTAATAATATAACACAGGCTAGTAGTGATGTAACAAACAACATGAATCAACATGAGGAATTATACATGTCCATAAGTCCTTGAAGGAGGGTATATAAATAACAATCACACCTACACCTCCTTCAGCATCCAAGAGATAGTCCAAAACCAATCTATTGTCCATTACTTCATGTGTCAGGGAATCCAATGATTCCTGCAGATTTTGAAGTCCTGCAATAGTCTTATTAACAGTTTTTGATGTTCATGAGTCAATTGCCATACACATGCTTTTTCAGTGACACATGTAGTTAGAGATGGAACCACCAGATGTTTTTTGGGTCTATTCCTTTGTTTCAAGGGTCTTCTCCTTTTCAGTCTTTTTTCAATGGACAAGGCAAATACAGCTCATTGGCACCCATCTGATTCCTTCTCCATCTGTAGAGATACAAGTGAACACTCTCTTAGCAGTTAATCTATTTGATCTTTTACATTCACCACTTTATGGATCTCTCCACATCACCTGGATATTATCTGAAGTATCCCATGCTTGCATGGGACACTGCCCTGCAAAGGGGTTATAAACCCTGTCTGCTGGAGCCAGCACATCTTTGTCAAAAATCAAGAAGTTAATTGTATAAAGAGCTAAATTTAGAAGTTGTCTAGGGTTACCCGTGGCTCTCCCTTTCATTTGTTTTTTGGAGGAGCATCTTGATGTCTCTGTTTCTCCTCTTTACTATTGCCTGTCCTTGAAAATTAAAGGGTATGGCAGTGGTATGGAAAATCTTATACTGTGTACAAAAATGTGCAAATGTTTAGAAATATATGCAGGTCTATTATCTGTTTTTATTGCTTATGGCACACCCATGATTGCAAAAGCTTGTATAAGGAATTCAGTGACTACTCAGGCAATTTCTTTGGCTGCTGGTATTGCAAAAGTAAATCTTGAAAAGGTACTACAACATGGATAAAAGACAGATAACCAAAAGATTTATAATGGATAACATCCATTTGCCAAATATCACTGGGTCTCAAACCACAATGGTTTTTCCCTGGAGGGAGCATAGGAGTGTGGAAAGGAAGGCAAGCTGTACAGTTTTACTATGCTCCTAGCTTCCTATTTTGTTATCCCAAATTGCAAATATAAAGCTCAAGCAGCCTGATGATATTTAGAATGATACGCTTGGGCTGCCTTAAATAAAGGAGTATTGGTAACATGGCTAGAAGACTATCTGTCTTTGAATTTCCATCAAAAAATAGGATCTGGAAGTCCACCATGAGAGTGGACATGCAAGATATAAACTTATATTGACACTTTCTTACTTTCTCTTGAAGTTCCTTAAAGAGCTGATACATATTAGAAGCTACAAATTTTATATGGGCTGTGGCAATTCTTTGTACCACACCTACTGAAAAGGCCAAATCAAATATTGTATTTACAGCTCCTTGGTAATAAGTAAGAGCTAGAATGATTGCATACAATTCACTTTGTTGAGCAGACTGAAAAGAAATTCTGACTACTCTCTTTATAGTTAAGTCATTAGAGTATACAGCACAAATGTTATGTTTGGATGTATCTGTGAAGATAGTGGATCCTTTAAGAAGAACCTTAGAAACATTTTCTTCAAAAATCCAATGCCAGGGGGCAGAGCCAAGATGGTGGAGAGGACACACACATCTATCTAGACTCTTCCTTGCCCTCAGAGTACTTTTTTCATGATATGGCCTCAGAATTAATGCTTGACTGAAAAAACTCACAAATATTGGGAGTAGAACACATTACCAACAGAATATATCCTCCAAATTTGCCAGAAAAGGTCTATTTTTGCTCATAGGCAGGAATGGTTAGACCAGGCACAGACTGCAGGCAGGCAGCAAGAGTATGGAAGGCAGCTAACACTGAGCAGACCAGAGGTGGGTGGGGTGTGATCTTAGCCAGCAAAAAATTTGTGGGGAGAACTTTACCACCGTGTGAGCTACTTTGCCCTGGCAGCAAGTCAGTAGATCAACAGAGAAGCTATAAACACAGGAATAAAGGCTATAATCCCAAAATGCTAGGTTGTCTTAGGACCTGGTCATACCCATCCAGCACCCAGAGTGACTCAGCATACTCTCAGAATCTCAGAGTGCAAATGCTGGGCTGGCAGTGCAGCCATTGCTGTCACACTGTTGCTTCCTTGCAACTTTCTGTAGTCTGTAGAGGAAGCTGGGTAATACCATACTGCCCAAAAAACAGAACGCACTTGATATTTTGTTTGTTTGTTTGTTTTCTTTGCTTCTTTTTTGTCAAAATGAGTAAAAATTTAAAGTGAGCTCTAACTATAGATAGCTTCTATACAGATAGAGAGCAGACTTTAAACCCTGAGGAGACTAAAAGCAGATTGTTTCTAGATGAAACCCCAAAGGGGAAAATGATCTCATCCCCACTACATAAGGCTCTCATAGAAGAAAATTTAAAAGATCTTCAAAAAGAGCTAGAAGAAAAATGGGGAAAGGAAAGAAAAACTTGATAAGAGGGTCTGCATAAGTCATCCCACTCATTAAAAGATGGAATGGATAAAGAAATCAAATCCCTGAAAAACAGAATTAGTCAACTGGAAAAGGTAAACAATTCCAAGGAAAACAGAATTAGTGAATTGGGAAAAAAAAATAACTCTCTAAAAAATAAAATTGGAGAAATGGAAAAAATTCTATAGAACAAAACAACTCATTTAAAAACTCAATTGGACAATTACAAAAAGAAACAAAAAAGTAAATAAAAAAATAATTATTAAAAATAAGAATTGAACAAATGGAAATGAACGACTCAAGGAGACATCAAGAACCAGTCAAGCAAAACTAAAAAAATGAAAAATTTGAAAAAAAAAAAAAGACTAAATACCTACTTGAGAAAATAACAGACCTGGAAAATAGGAGAGCTAATCTGAGAATTATTGGACATCCTGAAAAATATGATGGAAAAAAAGAGCATAGACACTATTTTTCAGGAAATCATCAAAGAGAACTGCCCAGATGTTGTAGAAACAGAGGGTAAAATAGACATTGAAAGAATTCATCTATCATTTACTGAAAGGGACCCTAAAATCAAAACTCCAAGAAATATAGTGGCTGAATTCCAGAACTATCAGACCAAGGAAAAAATACTACAAGCTGCAGCTAGGAAAAACAAAACAAAACAAAACAAAACAAAAGAAAACAAAACAAAAATAATTCAAATACAGAGGAGCCAAAATAAGGATTCTAGGATCTAATAGCATCCACATTAAAGAACTGAAGGGCCTGGAATCTGATATTCCAAAAGACTGAGGAACTTGGTATGCAGCCAAGAATAACTCACCCAGCCAAAATGAGCATTTTTTCCCAGGGAAGAAGATGAACATTTAATGAAATAGATGAATTACATCTATTTCTGACAAAAAAGGAACTAAACAAAAAGTTTGATCTCCAAATATAGGACTCAAAAGAAACATAAAAAGGCAAAAAGAAATCTTGGGAACAATATTCCTGTTATTAGTATACAGAAAGAATACATATATAATTTGGTTTTACTGTTATAAGAGAAAAAAAAAAAAACTAGAGGTGGAAACAAAATTGTACCAGAAAAAGGGTAAAGTGGGGGAACTCTACCTCACAAAGAGGCAAAGGAAACCTATTATGTCTAAGGGAAAGTAGGGAGAGGAATGAACATAGTGTATATCTTACTCTCATCAGAACTGGCTTAAAGAAAAAAATATTAGACATATTTTATTTACAGAGAAACTTCTCCCACCTCATTGAAAAGTGGGAGGAGAAAAGTGAAAAGGGAAGGAGTAAACTAAGTGGAAGGGAATACAGAAACTGTGAGGAAAAGGAGTAAGAAAAAGGGAGGAACTCTAAGGTGGGGAAAAGGATCCTAAAAAGGAGGGCTGTGAGAGGCAAGTGATGCTCACAAGTTTAATACTGGGCAGGGCAATAAGGGGGAAAGAAAGGAGAAATGCATAAGCTGAGGTTAACAAGATGGCAGGAAATACAGAATTAGTAATTTTAACCATAAATGTGAATGGAGTAAACTCCCCCATAAAGCAGAGGTGGGTAGCAGATTGGATTAAAAGCCAGACTCCTACAGTATATTGTTTACAGGAAACACACTTAAAGCAGGGTGATACATACAGAGTAAAGGTAAAAGGCTGGAGGACAATCTACTATGCTTCAGGTAAAGTCAAAAAAGTAGGGGTAGCCATCCTGATCTCAGATCAAGCAAAAGCAAAAATTGACCTAATTAAAAGAGATAAGGAAGGGCACTATATCTTGCTAAAGGGTAACATAGGTAATGAAGCAATATTAATATTAAACATATATGCACCAAGTGGTATAGCATCTAAATTCTTAAAGGAGAAATTAAGAGAGCTGCAAGAAGAACTAGACAGCAAAACTATAATAGTAAGAGATCTCAACCTTTACTCTCAGAATTAGATAAATCAAACCACAAAATAAATAAGAAAGAAGTCAAAGAGGTAAATAGAATACTAGAAAAGTTAGGTATGATAGATCTTTTTAGAAAACTACATGGAGACAGAAAGGAGTACACTTTTTTCTCAGCAGTTCATGGAACCTATACAAAAATTGACCATATATAAGGATATTAA
The DNA here is from genome assembly GCF_016432865.1 of Antechinus flavipes. Classification (NCBI taxonomy): domain Eukaryota; kingdom Metazoa; phylum Chordata; class Mammalia; order Dasyuromorphia; family Dasyuridae; genus Antechinus; species Antechinus flavipes. The sequence continues at coordinate 619,333,133 of NC_067398.1, forward strand.
AAACCTCAAATTCAAATGCAGAAGGGTAGAAATAGTAAATGCATCCTTTTCAGATCACAATGCAATGAAAATTACATTCAATAAAAAGCCAGGGGAAGATAGACAAAAAAATAATTGGACACTAAATAATTTTATCCTAAAGAATGATTGGGTGAAACAGCAAATCATAGACATAATTAATAATTTCACCCAAGAAAATGACAATAATGAGACATCATACCAAAATGTGTGGGATGCAGCCAAAGCGGTAATAAGGGGAAATTTTATATCTCTAGAGGGCTGCTTGCATAAAATAGAGAAAGAGAACATTGGTGAATTGGGCTTGTAACTAAAAAAGCTAGAAAAGGAGCAAATTAAAAATCCCCAGTGAAACACTAAACTTGAAATTCTAAAAATAAAAGGAGAGATTAATAAAATTGTAAGTAAAAAAACTATTGAATTAATAAATAAAACTAAGACTTGGTTCTATGAAAAAACCAACAAAATAGATAAACCCTTGATAAATTTGATTAGTAAAAGAAAGAGGAAAATCAAATTGTTAGTCTTAAAAATGAAAAGGGAGAATTTGCCACTAATGAAGAGGAAATTAGAGCAATAATTAGGAGTTACTTTACCCAACTTTATCCCAATAAATTTGATAACTTAAATGAAATGGAAGAATACCTTCAAAAATATAGCTTGCCCAGATTAATAGAGGAAGAAATAAATATCCTAAAAAGTCCCTTTTAAGAAAAAGAAATAGAACAAGTTACTAACCAACTCCATAAGAAAAAATCCCCAGGACCAGATGGATTTACATGTGAATTCTACCAAACATTTAAAGAACAATTAATACCAATGCTATATAAAACTATCTGAAAAAATAGGGATTGAAAGAGTCCTACTAAATTCCTTTTATGACACAGACATGGTATTCATACCTAAACCATGTAGGTTGAAAACAGAGGAAGAAAATTATAGACCAATTTTCCTAATGAATATTGATGCAAAAGTCTTAAATAAATATTAGCAAAAAGATTACAGAAAATCATTTCCAGGATAATACACCATGACCAAGTAGGATTTTTACCAGGAATGCAGAACTGGTTCAATATTAGAAAAAATATTGGCATAATTGACTATATCAATAACCAAATTAACAAAAACCATATGATCATCTCAATAGATGCAGAAAAAGCATTTGATACAATCCAACACTCATTCCTATTAAAAACACTTGAGAGTATAGAAATAAATGGACTTTTCCTTAAAATAGTCAGGAGCATCTATTTAAAAATATCAGAAAGCACTATATGTAATGGGGATAAACTGGAACCATTCCCAGTAAGATCAGGAGTAAAATAAGGTTGCCCACTATCACCATTACTATTCAATATTGTATTAGAAACGCTAGCTTTAGCAACAAGAGTTAAGAGATTAAAGCAATAAATTAAAATAAATAAAGTAGCTAATGAGAAAACCAAATTATCACTCTTTGCAGATGATATGATGGTATACTTAGAGAACCCCAGAGATTCTATTAAAAAGCTATTAGAAATAATCCACAACTTTAGCAAAATTGCAGGATACAAAATAAATCCACGTAAATTCTCAGCATTTTTATAGATTACCAACAAAATCCAACACCAAGAGACACAAAGAGAAATTCCATTTAAAACAATTGTCAGAATAAAATATTTGGGAATCTATCTGCCAAAGGAAAGTCAGGAACTATATGAGTAAAACTACAAAACACTTTCCACACAAATATAGTCAGACTTAAATAATTGGAAAAATACTAAGTGCTCTTGGATAGGCCAAGTGAATATAATAAAGATGACAATACTCCCTAAACTAATCTATTTCTTTAGTGCTATACCAATCAGACTCCCAAGAAACTATTTTAATGACCTAGAAAAAATAAGGACAAAATTCATGTGGAAGAACAAAAGGTCAAGAATTTTGAGAGAACTAATGGGAAAAAAAATCAAATGAAAGTGGCCTAGATGTGCCTGATCTAAAACTATATTATAAAGCAGTGGTCACCAAAACCATTTGGTATTGGCTAAGAAATAGAGTAATTGGTCAGTGGAATAGTTTAGGTTCACAGGACAAAATAGTCAATAATTATAGCAATCTAGTATTTGACAAACCCAAAGATCCTAACTTTTGGGATAAGAAATCACTATTTGACAAAAATTCCTGGGAAAACTGGAAATTAGAATGGTAGAAACTAGGCATGGACCCACACTTAACACTGTACACCAAGATAAGATCAAATGGGTTCATCATTTAGGCATAAAAAATGAGATTATAAATAAATTAGAAGAATATAGCGTAGTTTACCTCACAGACTTGTGGAGGAGGAAGGAATTTGTGACCAAAGAAGAACTAGAGATCATTATTGATGACAAAATAAAAAATTTTGATTATATCAAGTTAAACAGCTTTTTTATAAACAAAATTAATGCAGACAAGATTAGAAGGGAAACAATAAACTGGGAAACCAGTTTTACAGTTAAAGGTTCTGGTAAAGGCCTCATTTCCAAAATATATAGAGAATTGACTCTAATATATAAGAAATCAAGCCATTCTCCAATTGATAAATGGTCAAAGGATAAGAACAGACAATTTTCAGATGAAAAAATTGAAAGTATTTCTAGTCATATGAAAAGATCCAAATCATTATTGATCAGAGAAATGCAAATTAAGACAACTCTGAGATACCACTACACACCTGTCAGAGGCTAAGATGACAGGAAAAGATAATGATGAATGTTGGAAGGGATATGGGAAAACTGGGACACGGATGCATTGTTGGTGGAATTGTGAATACATCCAGCCATTCTGGTGAGTCATTTGGAACTATGCTCAAAAAGTTATCAAACTGTGCATCATTACTACTGGGCTTATATCCCAAAGAGAAGGGAAAGGGACCTGCATGTGCCAAAATATTTGTGGCAGCCGTTTTTGTAGTGGCTAGAAATTGGAAATTAAATGGATGTCCATCAATTTGAGAATGGTTGGGTAAATTGTGATATATGAATATTATGGATTATTATTGTTCTGTAAGAAATGACCAGCAGGATGAATACAGAGAGGCTTGGAGAGACTTACAGGAATTGATGCCAAGTGAAATGAGCAGAACCAGGAGATCATTTTAACAACAATACTACATGAAGATATATTCTGATGGACAATGAGAATATCCAATTCAGTTCCAATTGATCAATGATGGATAGAATTGCTACACCCAGAGAAAGAACACTGGGAATTAAATGTGGACTACTTGCATTTTTATTTTTCTTTCCAGGTTATTTTTACCTTCTAAATCTGATTTTCTTGTGCAACAAGAAATCTGCATGCATCTGTACACATATATTATATTTAAGAGATAATTTAACATGTTTAACATGTATGAAGCTTCCTGCCATCTAGGGAAGGGGGTAGAGGGAGGGAAGGGAAAAGTTGGAACAGAAGTGAGTACAAGGGACAATGTTGAAAAATCACCTATGCATATGCTCTGTCAATAAAAAGGTATAATAAAAAAAATAATTTAAAAAATCCATTGCTAATTATGTAATAGCTGGGTTAGCATTAATGGAGACCCGTGTGTAAAATTTAGAGCCATGGTCAATAAAATTTGCCACTCTGGGATGGTTTCATAGCATACATTAATTTGTGCATTGGTATAAAAGGTGTATATCTTGTCAGATTTTAATCCAGATAATAGTACTGCTCTCTTAATGGCCTTTAATAAACTTCTAGCCACAAGTCCTGTGTAATTAGTAAGGCTTTGGTCTGGTTGTACTAGGAGATTCACTCATTCTATCACACTGTCTCCTAGATGAAGGACTGCTGTGGGTATTTCTTTAGTAGCAAAAACTGATATTTCCAATGGTTTTAGACTCTTTCAACATTGGATAAAGCCAGTTCAACTTTTCTCAAAGCATCTTGAGCTTCTTTTGTAAGTTGGAGTGGTGAGTCTAATGCAGTGTCTCCCCTTAAAACATCATATAATGATTGTAATTGATAGGTAGTTAAACCTAACACTGGACACATTCATTGGATATCTCCTATCAATTTTTGAAAGTCATTTAAGGTGTTCAACTTCTCTGTTTTTAAAGAAAGTTTTTGTACTGTAAGCACCTTATGATATACTTCATATCCTAAATATTTAAAAGGAGTATGCCTTTGAATTTTTTCTGGAGCTATATGCAATTTGTAGTTCCTTAGTGTTTCTCTGGTCTTTTGTAGACATACTTCTAACATTTGCTCCTCAGATACACATCCCAATATATCATCCATGTAATGTAATAACATAACTTTTGGAAATGCTTTTCTTACTGGAGTAAGAGCAGCAGCCACATACATTTGACACGTAGTAGGGCTGTTTTTCATTCCCTGTGGCAAATATGTCCATTGATATCTTTTATAAGACTCCACTAAGTTAATGCTGGCACTGAAAAGGCAAATCTTTTCATATCCTCTTTATCCAGAAGGATAAAATAGAAACAATTCTTAATGTCTATAAACCAAAGAGGCCATTTTCTAGACAATTGAGTAGGAGATGAAAGTCCAGGCTGAAGAGTTCCCATAGTTTCCATCTGTTAATTTACTTTTCTCAAATCAGTCAACATCCTCCATTTTCCAGATTTCTTTGTTACAACATATACTGGGGAATTCCAAGGACTTAAAGAATGTTGTAAGTGTCCTTGGTCAAGTTGCTCCTGTACTATATTTAATAAGGCCTGAATTTTTTCACTTGTTAAGGGCCACTGTTCTACGCACATGGATGTATCCGTTTTCTATTGAATAGGAACAGGTGAGAGTGTTGGCAGGCCTTCAATAGCAACCTTGCCTAAAAAGCCAAAGTACTCAATTGTAATCCTAACTGTTGTAATCTCACAGATTCATGGGATTTTTTCAATTACAAAAAGAGTAAAAACTCCTGTTTCTCCTTCAAATTTCCATCTCAAAGAGGTAGTACTAATTTCAGCTGCTACTGATCTTCCTATGCCAGACATGTAGGTGTCTGCCATAATCTTTGGCCAGTGACTGGGCCAGTTGGCACCTCAGATGACTATACAATCTGCACCTGTCTCTACCAACCCTTCCAATGGTATGCCATTTACATAGATAGTGAGCATAGGTCAGTCAACTGTCACTGCTGCAGTCCAGAATATTCCTGAATTCTTTTGTTGAGAGTCAAATATCACCAAATTGCCTTTTAGGAATCTGTATCAGTAAATCTGATGCTATTACTACTCCTAGATGATAAGTCATACATTGTCTATCTCTATTAGTGACTGGGATATTAGCTACATATTCCCCAGTTTCCCAAGTCAGTGTATGAATAAACAGTTTTGTAAGGACTCTTAGGAGGTGAAATGGTCAAGCCTATTGTGTGTGGAGGCAAGAGATCTATAGCTGGACAGGGACAGATTTCACCTCTTCAGGGAGACTTTGTTGCATTTTGGACATAGGGTTTTTGGTCTTGTTCTCCCACCCTGTTTTTTATGCCAACATTGAGCTTTCAGATGCCCTATGTTACCACATTGAAAACATTGATGAGTCTCTCTGAAAATCCCTTGACAAAAGGAACCCTGTCTTCCTATGTTCAGATTTTGAAAAGTCTGTATCATAGCCTGAGTATAAAAGATATTTGTGGTCACTATGGCACAGCATCTTATGATATCCTCTAACTAGGACTCTTGTGTAGTCCTAGTATAATTTTTCTACAAACCTCATTAGCATTTTCTCTAGCAAGTTGTCATCATAATTTCTGTTGCTGCATTTTCACCAATAGTTCATATGTCTGCAGCCGTCCCATGAAATCAGCAAAAAGTTCATTTGGGCCTTGTGCTATTTTTGTGAAGGCTTCCCCTCTATCTTGTCTTCCTGGGAGGGTGCTCCATGCTTTGATAGCAGCAGAAGCAATTTGCTCATATACTATCAAAGGGTAATTAATCTGTGTTAAAGTATCTGCATAAGCTTGCTAGTTGATCAAAGGTGACTGGTATATTAACTCCAGGTTGCCTATTTCATTGGGCTTGTATTCTACAGCATTCACTATACTCAGAAAGCCACAAGTTTTGTCCAGGTTCTAAACATGTCTTTGTTATAGATTTCTAATCACTAGGAGTTAAAATTTCATAAGCCAAATCCTCTAATACCATTTTAACATAAGATGATGTAGCTCCATAAAGAGTGCAAGCCTTTTTCAGATCTTTGATAATTTCCAGATTAAAAGGAACATATCAAACTCTTCAATCACAGGTTATGCTTCTACTCTCAAATCTGATATATTCTGTCTTTCCTCTTTAGCTTTAATTAGTGTCTTTTGAAATCATGTCATAGGGGGTGGACAAAGCTGCTGTATGAATAGTGCTGATAGTGTCATTGCCCTTCACCCTCCTCCTCCTTCCTTCACACATAAAGGCAAAATTGAGGGAGGAAGGTCAGGTTATGGGGAATTCCTTAAGGGCTCAGGTGTAACTGAGCTGTAAAAGTGAGAAGCACCACACCCCTTAAGTTCATCAGAGCTTTACTTAACTCCTTTCTTGTCCAATTCTCCATGATTTTCAGCTGCTTTGTCAGTATCATACTCCCCCTCCCCCTTTCTCCTCATACTTCTTAGTCTGGCTGTCCACATTAAAATTTTTCCCTTTTTAGAACTTGTGAGTTCCTTTAAAGCCAATTGTATTATATTGTACATAAAGAATATTTCCTCAGGAATTGAATCAGAACCCTTAGCTTTATAATATTCAATTAGTTGCTTTCCCACTAGTTTCCACATATCTGGCTCTAATTTTTCTTCCTTAGAGAGCCAAGGAGATGTGCATTCTAATATGAGTCCAATAATCTGCTTCGAGGTTACCTACAGATCTTGCTTCTTTATTAACTTATCTATCCATTCTATATACTCCCCTCAGGATGTGGAAGGCTCTTTTCTTAGTATTTGCCCTATTTCAGCTGAAAAGATGAAAGTGACTAGTTTCACCCTTACCAAAGTTTCCCTGCTTGTCCATTTTGTATTCACCCTATTTCTGGTCACAGGGACTTCTCCACTGAACTCACCAATCATGTCAGTCTTGCTGCTGAGTGGCCTCATGTCCAGAGCCTCAAAATGTGGTGTGCTTCTTTCAGTGCCCCACATTGGGTGCCAAAATGTATTGTCTAGGCTAGTTTTCTGGAGAATCTCTGGACAGGCCTTGGTCTTAGCAGGAGAGTCACCAGGAGGAAGGTCAGGGATAGAGTCTGGAGTCTGGAGTCTGTACAATTATATCACTACAGCACATTGAACATGTGCAAACTGTAGAACCATTACATCACCCTATCACACTAAGTACTAAGTATATGTGAACTAGAGAACAGTTATCTCACCAATCACACTGAGTAAACACCCTGTTGTAAGTATCCTTGTTTCAAGTATACTTTTCTAGAGTTCCAGCCCTCTACAGACCTCACTTTAAGTTCCAACTCACTTTATGGACCCTATGACAATGGACAAATCACTTTAGTTTTCTAAGCCTCCATTTGCCCATAACATTCTATGGCAAGAAGGTACAGTAGATAAACTCCAAGGTACCTTCCTGTTCAAGAGCTGATCTTATAATTTATGCCCTTTTGAAAATGTTGAGACAATGACACTTGATTCTCTGAACAATCCTCTCCTGGAGAGGGGATAGTAAGCTATTTAAAAATATATATTTTCTTCCTCTTTATATGCAAAGATGATGTCATTGATTCACCCTCAGTAGGGCACCCTCCTTTATGTTTCTATCTCTTTGTCCAATAGTGTGTTGGTTTATATCCAACTCCTACCATAGGCTCTGACTTGCCCATAATCCTAGATTTGCATTTGTCAGTTGACTTTCACTAGAAAGGTTATATATAGTAGAGTTTATAGTCCTGCAGCAGAGTAGAGCTAGTAGCCTATATGATATAGCTCCATGATAGAGCAATGGAAAATAACAAGTGGTTAAAAAGCACCAAATAGAATCTGCCTCCTCCCTTCAATTTATGCCCTGAAGCAATGAGATAGCTGATGCAGCCTTTTTAGAATGGATTGAGGGGAAAATGTTCTCATACAGTATACATTAACCTGTCAAATTCCCTGCCACTGGGTATTATCAAGATGGTTACATACAATTTAAAAAAGGATGAGCTGTTGACATAAGCATCTGCTGGAAAAAGTGCTGCCATATTAGTCCTCCAGTTTAAGGGCCTGTAGTCTCACCAGATGGTCTGAAGGAAAAATTGGTTCTAGTCTTCAATCTACCTTGCAGTTGGAGTATACAGTAAATGAATATGAAGCTTGGAGATAATTCTTAGAGACCTAATATAAATAAAGAAATGTCTACTGTTGCTCTCTCTTTCCACTTTTTTCCATCTCTCACTCGCCATCTGCCTCTTGTTTTCTACCTGCCTTTTTCTCCATTCTTCTTAATCCCTTTATTATTCTATTTCTCACTGTTACTCCCTGTCCTCTCTCCTTCCTATCTTTTTTTCTTTTTCCTTTCTGTTCCATCCCCTTTCTGCCACTCTTCTCTTCTCTTCTTCATTCTTTCTTCCTCTGTTATATTCATTACCTCATATTTTCTTCTATCATTATCCTTTCTATTTATCTTTTTCTTTAATTCCCTCCTCTTGTTTTTTTCCATCTCCTTTCAGCCCCTTCTTTCTACTCTTCCTCTTTTCCTTCTCTTTTTTCACTCTTTTCCCTCTCTCTTCACTTTGTTTTTTCTCATCTTCTCCTTTTTTCCCACCATGAACTACCTTTGTTCTCTCAACTCTCCTGTCTTCTTTCTTCTCTAAGCTTCTCTTTCCTTCCTCTTTTACTCTTCTCTCCATTTTTCCTACTCCTTATAGATATTCAATTAAGAAAGTTTCTTGTGCATTTCAGATGTGCTTATCAGTAGTTATGATCTTCACCTAAATGATAAAATTTATTTCAATATAAGAAAAAAAAAAGGTTAATTCTAGCCCTACTAATTGATTACTATTGAGAACAAACAGAAAGAAAGTCTATTTAGATGTTGAATTGCTAGTGGATATGACTTCAAAAAAAGTTACGATACTGAAAATTAACATGTCCCAAGAACATATTTCTCCTCTTTTGATTCCTTAGACAATGATCACAATCTTATTTTAGGACAGTCTCAACCACATTATGGATTGTGGCTATATGACAACAGACACCAAGATAGAAGGTAAAAGCTTTTATAAAGGGGCTTGGGCTGAATATCTCCAGATGTGTGGTGCCTACACAAAGTTGACCATATCTATCTAAGTTATTTGATTAGAATATGCTGAAGAGATAATGTCACTTTGAAATTCACCAATTGTATGAAAGTGTGTATGAGAGAGAGACAGAGATGAAGAGACTGAGACAAAGAGAGAGACAGACACAAAGAGATAGAGAGACATAGAGACAGAGAAACAGAGACAGAGAGATAGAGACAGAGAAAAAAACAGACACAGAGACAAAAACACAGAGAGATAGACACAAAGAGACAGAGATTAACATTAAGATTAAGAAATTTAAAAAGTAAGAAACATAGAAAGAATAAATGAAGGATATCCTTTTTTCTTTTTCTTAGGATTTCATGAATTTTTTTGCTACTTATGCCAAACAGTTGCTTCTGTAGTAGGACATTACAGTAAAGTAAAATAACACAAGGCAGAGTTTCATATTTGATACTTACTAATTTACTAGCCATGTGACTATGAGTCTATAATTGATCTTTTCATTTCTATGTTATAGATGATGGAATATAAACAGAGGTTCTTATTTGTAGTTTATAAAGCCTTAAATGATACAGAGAGATTTTCAGGGGGAAATACATTTTTATTTAAAATAATTCTACTGAAAGAAGGTTCATAAGCTTCAGAAGATTGTCAAAGAGTTCTATGACCCCAAAGAAGTTCAAGAGTCTCTTGAATTATAAAATTCCCAAGTGGAAAGAGAATTGAGAATTCATCTCTCACAAAACTTTCATTAGGACAGGAATTCACTCTAAACCACTCCTCTTGGTGGTCATCCATCCTCTCCTTAAAGACTTTCAGGGATAGGACACCTTTCACCTCCTGGGCATGTCATATATGGCAATACTTGAAATATGTGTCCTAAATGACTCTTGTGAGGAAAGTGCCTTATAATTAAACAACAACAATTCAATATTTATTAAATACTCATTATGTGAAAGATTCTATTAAGTGCTAGAAATATAAAGGAAAAATGGAGGTGGAAAAAAAACAATCTTGCTCTCAAAGAGTTTATGTTCAATTGGAAAGTTTCAGCATGCACATAAATCAATGTAGTTCAGGGAAAATTGAGGAAGAAGGGAGTCAAGGAAGGGTTCATAGTAGAGGCCATATTCTAGCTGAGCCTGGAGGAAAGAAAAAGGTTCTGGGAAGCAGAGCTGAGGAGAGTTCATTTGTTAGAAGAGAAGTTTGTGCAAATCCCTAGAGTTGAGACATGAAGTACTGAATTCAAAGAACAAGTTAGTAGTTCAGTTTGGCTGGTGAACAAAATTAATGAAGAAAGCAGTAGGAAATGATGCTGAAAAGGCAAGTGGAATCTTTGAATATCAAACTGAGTTTGTATCTAGGGAGACCTTAAAAGTTTCTTAGTGAGAGAATAATATAAAGTACCAAGAAAATGAGTGACTATTATTATTATTATTATTATTATTATTATTATTATTATCATTTTTATTGCTCTGACTAGTGGAGAATTTGAGTCCTTAAGCAGGACTGAAAGGGCAATCCTTTTTGCCAGTGACCAGGTAAGTGCTCATCCTTTCCAAAGTTTCATGTGACAATCTCAATAATACTTAGTGGCAAGAAATTTGACAGCTTAATGTCTACTGGATGAGAACATTTTCTACTCAATATATTCCAAAAGGCAATATCAGCAGTCGTCTTGTTCTTGAACAAAAGTTGAGAAGAAAAGGGAAATTCTACCCTGAGGACTCTAAACTTACTGATATTTGATTTGAGTCTAAGGATATGAGTTACTCATCTGTTAACCAATTATTGTGTGCTTTTTATTATGACTTGAGAGAAACCAAGGTAGTGTTGTATTTGGAATCAGGAGGGCTGGGTTCAAGACCCCCCTCAATTGTTAGCTCATGGGAAGGTCATGGACTCTTAAAGTCTCCCTTACTTTATCTGTAAAATGGAGATGATTATGCTATACTATCTGCAGGATTATTATGAAGTAAGCTTTGTGTAATCCTTAAAACATAGAGTTATTCATGCCAGTGAATAGATAATAATATCTTAGTCTAAAACCAAACCTTGATCAGCTTTCTCAGAATCACTTCTTCAATTCTTAAAATGATTTATTCTGTATGGATGTTGTTTTCACTGACCAGATCACTACTTTCCTAATGCATTAATAGTAATCCTCCAAGAACTGGTTTTGTGTAAAAATTCATTCTTTGTGAGGCAATCTATAAAGGAGCATCTCCACAATTAGCTGTGCTATGCTAGTCCTTGAAAGAAAGAGTCTGAATCCCAAATTTCATGGCTTGATGGGATGACATAAAATATGGACTTTACTGGCATATTTTTTGAGTACCTATGGTCATTTCCACATCATGCCTGTAAGATAGACTTCTTGATTTGATATTAAAAGCCTTTCAATGTCTGGCTCTAGCACATGTTTCCAGACTTAATACACATTATAGTCAGATCCAGATTAGTGCAAAGAGATTGCATAGATTAGCATTTGCACTATTCAAAGTATGATGACTGTTAAAATACTGTAATTATTTTCACTGCAATGGAAATATATAGTACCAATTAAAATAACATGACCACTGCAGAGGAATCTGTCTTTGAATTAAGTGGGACTCAATTATGCTTTCTTTTATGTACATTACGGTTCAACAAAACCGCCCCCTTTGCTGTTCCTTGTAGATGGCATTCTTTTTTCTGCCTGTGTTCTTTACTTTTGAATACCTGTATTTTATACACAGATGGATCTCCCTCATTATCTCTACTTCCTGGAATCAATCCCAAGTTTTCTTCAGGGCTCATCTACTGCTGTTTCCTATATTAGTTAATTCTTGCTACTTTCAGTGTTTTTCTTACATATACCCCAAGAAAATGATTTCATATTGAATTAATAGTGTATATATTTTGTTCTCCATCCTACTCTGTACCCCATTGTAGAATATTCGCTCCTTAAGGGAAAGTACTCTTTCATTTTTGTTTTTTTGTGATCTGAATGCTTAACTAATGTATTGCACATAGTAGATCTTAATAAATTCCTTTTTTTTTCTTATATTCTCCCTCCTTACTTTACAGCTCTTTTTTAATGTGTTGTCTTTCTTCATTAGAATGTAAGCCCCTTGAGGATGAGTGCTGTCCTTTTTTTCTTGCATTTGAAATCTCAGCATAGTTATTGACACATAGTAAATAAATAAATCTCTCTTGCTCGCTCCCTCCCTCCCTCCCTCCAGCCTCCCCCTGCCCCTCTCTCTGTCTCTGTATCTCTGAATCTATCTGTGTGTGTGTCTGTCTCTCTCTCTTTCACTATGTGTAAATGCTTATTGAATCGAGTAAGACAGTAGATTAAACTTTTGTGGCATATGATCTGCTTATACCTAGGAAGTGGCAGAAACATGATTTAAGTCCATTCAAAAAATTGCCAGTTTAAACTTTCTTATTCTCTACTATATTCTGTCTATGCTCATTGCCTAATGGTTATATTGCATTTCGTTAATTCCCAAAGTCCAGATCTTTCTTTAGTCCTTGTACCTTCTCAGAGAATAACAAAATATCAGACTTGGCAGAAATTTTCAGGGTCATCTGACTTAACTTCTATGACTGAGCAGTAATCACCTTGAAAAATCACTCACATATAGTCAGACTCTTGTAGAAGACCAACAGAGATAGGGAACTCACCATCTCACTTTCCACTTCTAGATAGTTCTCAATATTAGGAAAAGTTTCTTTACATTAAATCTAAAAGTGTTCACTTTGTTCTCTGAAGCTAGCAAAACAAGTCAAAACCTATTCCATATAACAAGTTTTCTGATACATGAAAATAGCTATTACACTCCCCATACCCACCCTAGTCTACTCCTCAATTCCTCTGATCAATCTTCATTTGCAGGGAACAGTGAGGGGGATTGTAGAGTACAGCTTTATTATGGGCCAATGGTGTGACATAGCAGTTAAAAATCATAATGCCATCCTAGCATGCACTAAGAGATTATTAAATCATGAACAAGGGATGAGATAGTTCTGCTGTATTCTATCCTGGTGTCATTTAATTATCATTTATGGAGAATCAGTCATCTTTCCAATAAACATTTTTTGTTCTGGTTGTTGTTCAATCATTTCAGTAGTCTTTGATTCTGTGACCCCATTTGTGTTTGTTTTTTTTTTTTTTTGGCAGAAATGCTAAAGTACTTTTTAATCCTTCTTCTTATTCCAGCTCATTTTATAAATGAGTGAATTAAGGTAAACAGCATTAAATGACTTAACCAGGATCACACAGCCGATACATGTCTGAGGTCAGATTTCAGCTCAAGTCTTTTTGACCACAGGTCCGCTGTGCCACCTAGCTGCTTAATAAATATTTATTAAGTATCTATTATGTGCCAAACACTGTGCTAAGCACAAGGGATACAAAAAGGCAAAACACAATCCCAACTCTCATTAATTTACATTATAATCAGGAAAAATTATTAGGATGGTGAAGATCCTTTGGATCGCATTATATAAAAATGAATTGTCAAAGTGGGAGATGTTTAGATTAGAGAAGAGAAGATTAAGAGGGGGAACCTAGCCATCCTCAAGAATTTGAACGGGCTTGTGATGTGGAAGAGGGATGTTTAGATTTGTTCTGCTTGAAGATGGAGAACAGAACAATAAGTAGAAGCATCAGGAAGCAGATTTTGAGTGGGTATGATGGAAAATTGCCTAACAACAAAACCTAGTAAATGGTGGAATAGATGGTGGGTTCCCTCACATTAGAGGTTTGCAGGAATTACAGGAGAATTGGGTTTGGAGATGCTGTCAAGGGTAGTTTCAGTTAGGTATAGGTTGTTAGATAGCTTTTGTGGACGCTTTTATGCCTGATATTCTGTGAATCTCCTCACCATCCTGGTAACTTTCTTTTATTATTTCTCCTAATAATTGCACCTAGAATTGCACATAGCACTCCAGTGTGGTTTGACTAGGATTTAACAGATTTCCTAATATGGGGCTATAGGTCTCCCCTAATTTCCTTTGTTCACTGTGCAAGATTTTGACATTTATTCAGTGCAATCTACTAAAATCCCCTCTATTCACATGAATTTTGTCAAATCTATCCTTTATCATCTTTTACTTGAACAGCTGATTTTTTTCATTCATGTATAAAAGATTTTTTCCTGTAAAAATTCATCTTATATAACTCAGCACATTGTTCTAGCCAGGTAAGATCTTGTCTGTACCCTACTTCTGTCATCTAATGTGTTAGCTATCCCTCCTGGATTTTTTATTTGTGAATTGGATAAGCATGCTATCTAAGCTTTCATCCAAGTCATGACAAAAATTTTAAGCAGAACAAGACAAAGGATAGATAGCTCATACAATCTACTGGAAATATCTAGATTGACAGTGACTAATTTAATAGTGTTATTGGTATTGTTGGATCACAGTACTACAACACTTTGGATTGTGGGATCAAAAATTTAAATCTGAAAGAGAATCGAGGTCATTTAGTTCAATCATCTCACTTTACGGAAAAGGATCATTTTATACTTGGTTTTTCAAGCAACTTTAAACCTATCCAACCATATTGTCATATAACTCATACCTGTCCACATTTTTTGCAAGAATATAATGTGAAACTTTTATCAAATGTCTTGCAGAAAATCTTGTAAATTGTGTTTATAGAAATAGACTGATCTCACAATCAGTTAATCTTGTGTGGTTGAGGAGCTTAGGAAAAGAAATATTGCTAATCTGTTATGTTCTCTTCCTGATGAAGCTGTTTACTGGCTTTGTAAAAGGCATTTTCAAATGCATTGTTACAAATAATACATTATTTTAACTTCTGGTGCCAAAATGGTGGAGTGAAAAGGAACCCTCTGAAGTCTTCCAAAAGTCCCCTCCAAACAACTAGAAGACTACTTTAGAATTGTTTTAGGACCAGAAAACCAGCTTGACAGCATGGCAGGAAAAGTCTGTTTCACTGGGGTAGGAGGGAAATGAGGTCTAAAAGTAGTAGCAGAAGCAGTCAAATTTACACCAAGGAGGCTGCAGCAAAGGTCCAAGAGAGGGAAATCCACCAGTGGAGCTCAGACCTCCTGCAAACCAGCAGACCACCAGGCAAGTGAGCAATCTGTACAGCACAGTACCATGACCTCATACCCAGAACAACCCACCAGCAAAGCCTTGACTGTGTTATTGACTAGTGAAACACCACTTCAGAGCAAGACAACTGTGACATCGTGCCTCTGGGACCTGCCAACAGAGATGTCCTGTTTCCATAGCAATCCAGCAGCAGGATCCCACCCTTGGGGCAAATCATCAACAACAAAGTTGATATCAAAAAGGTGTTGTTTCCATAGTAACCCACCAGCAGGGCCCTACCCCTGAAGTAGACTAGTAACAAGATCTCCCTTCTATGGTCAGCCATCAGAAAGGCTATTACCATAGCAACCTAGCAGCACAGCCCCACTCCAGGAGCAGGACAACAACTAACCTTCACAAGCATATGATGCCAACAGGAAGGATCCACTTACAATTCAAACCAAAAGAGTTGCTACCCTCCAGTGAAAGCAAATAGCTGATCTGTGAAGCCCAGTGAAAGCCAGCAGTAAAACTCTGAGGCATAGCACAAAGAGTTTAGGACAATGGAGGACTTAGGGCAGAGCTCTTAAGCTCTTAAACTTAAAAATACTAAGTCACACACACACACACACACACACACACACACACACACACACACACACAGAAAAAAGAGCAAGAAATATAAACAAATTGAGGCATAAATTTAGAGGAAGAAAATAGTGTCAAATTACTACTTGTAAAATCTGAAAGAAAAAAATGTAATTTGGTTTTAGGCCCAAAAAGAATTCTTGGAAGAACTTTAAAGGGATTTTTAAAAGCAAATTAGAAAAGTAGAAGAAAAACTGGAAAAAATATGAGAGTAATGCATAGAATCATGAAAAAAGAATAACTACCTATAGAGGGCCACAGATAGTAGGGAACCCTGGGCGAGGCATAAGACCCTTTAGTTCAGTAAGAAACCCTGCTGACAATGTCTGCTTTGGCTCCCCATCCTCTCTAGGGATATCTTGGCCTTCCTGAGAAATCAGTGGGCATGACAAACTGTGTTGTAATTAAAGTAGAGTTATTACTAAAGTAGCAAGGAAACATCTGCACATAATAGTAAGTTGTTTATGTGATCCTGCATGTGTAGTGAGCTATGGTTATATAAGTGTATAAAAGCATATAAGGCTGAGAAAATTTTGAATAAATGGAATCCTGTTTGACCATCTTTGTGAATTCTGCCCCTTTTCTCCTCACACATAATCAATTTGGGCTGGTATCAAAATCCTCTATTGAGCAGGTCCAGACAACTGGCATTCAACACAGGGCTCTGGAAAACAGGGCACATGACAGCTTGGTTGACAAGAACAGTGTAAGTTCTAGTGATGATTCCCTGGGACCAGGGACAGGGTAAGTTTAAAAAAATGGCAAGTGGGAAGATTTGGTAAAGGCTAATCTAGTCACTTTTATTTTTCAGCCAAAATGGGGCAAGTGCTAACAAAAGAGCCTCCCTCTTAAGGGAAATGTAAAGAATGCTTGGTTGGGGTGATAAAGCAGCAAGGTTTGTTGGTTACTCAGAAACACATCACTAAGTTCTTGATGTTATAGAGTGCATGTCTCTGTGGCTCTCTAGGGAAAAGAAGTTGGAGCCAGAGATGTGGAAGATAGTAGGATAACAATCAACTAAATATTACAAGCTTATGGGTCCTGACTCAATCCCAACAACACATTCCTTGTGTACAATGTAATAAGAAATCCCACATATAAGAAAAAGAAAGCTTTTAGCGTGGGGTGTCAAACAAGTATGTATAAGGAGAATAAGCAGAGGGATGGTATTCACAGCCCTGGAGGGTACAACACATAAGGCAGGGATGGAGACCACACTGGAAAGTCTGAGAGGTGTGGTGTTTCTCCAGCCCGCCTTCACTTCCATCTACCCCCTACTCCATGTGTCCTTGAAATATCCTCTGCTTCCTGATTCTCCTTTCTCAACTCTGCCTTTGAGAAGTGGGAGGGGTGGTGATACCATAGACCCTGCCAGCACAGGAGTTTTGCTCTCCTCCTATATCCCAATTTTAAGAGGCATTAGTTAAAGCAAGGGAGGAGGGTCATGATACTTTGGATTGAGAATGGAAGCATACCTTGTGATTGAATAACCTGACCCTAAGAGCCTTCAGGTCAGATTAGGAGAAGACACACTCCTTTTAATCTAGAAGTTATCAAAGATCTGAAAAAAGCTTGCACCCTCTATGAGTCTACATCATTTTATAATAGGATGCTATTACAGAATTTGTCTTATAAAATCCTAACCCTTAATAATTGGAAATCCCTAGCAAAAACAAACAGCACAACCAGACCAAAGCCTTATTCCTTATACAGTGCTTGTGGTCTTCTAAAAGCCATTAAACAAGTAATACAATTGTCTGAGTTAGGACCTAAGAAGACATACACCTTTTATACCAATGTACAAATTAATGTATACTGTGAAATCATCCCAGAGTGGCAAATTTTATAGGCCACAACCTCAAATTTTACACACAGGTTGCACTTAAAGATAGCCCAGCTATTACATAATTGGCCATGGGTTTTTGAAGAAAGTTTTCTAAGATTCCTCTAAAAGGATTGACCATCTTTATAGATGCATCCAAATATAACATTTGTGCTGTATATTCTCCTGACTTTGCTATAAAAAGAGTATTCAGAACTTCCTTTCAGTCCACTCAGCAGAACGAGTTATATGCAATTATGCTAGGTCTTATTATCTAGGAGACGTAAATATAATATCTGATTCAGCCTATTCAGTAGTGTGATGCAAAGAATTGCCACAGCCCAAATAAAATTTGTTGCCTCTAACATATTTCAGCTTTTTAAGGAACTTCAGGAGCAAGTGAGAAATTGCTTGTAAGTATTAACTCTTGCATTATCCCCTCTCATATGGGCCTTCCAGGACCTATTTTTATGGAAATTCAGAGGAAGATCACTTTCTCACTGTGTTAGCCAATACTCCCCTACTTCAGTCCACCCAAGAATCTCATTCTAAATATCATCAGGCTGCATGAGCTTTATGTTTGCAGTTTGGGATAACAAAAGAGGAAGCTAGGAGCCTAGAAACAGCCTATACAGCTCGCTTTCCTTTCCACACTCCTACATTCCTTTTAAGGAAGAGCTCTCATGGTTTGAGGCCCAGTGAAATTTAGCAAATGGATGTGACCCATTATAAATCTTTTGGATGTCTGTCTTTTATCTATATTGTTGTGGACACCTTCTCAGAATTTACTTTTGCAATATCAACAGCAAAAGAGACAGCCAGAGTGGGTGATCACTGAACTCCTTATACAGGCTTTTGCAGTTATGGGTGTGCCACAAGCAATAAAAACAGATAATGGACCTGCATATACTTCCAAACATTTCACACTCTTTTGTGTGTACTATTGGACAGACAATAGTAGAGAGGAGGAACAGAGATATCAAGACACACCTCCAAAAAAAAAAAGAGAGGGGGAGCCACAGATAACCCTAGAGAGCTTCTAGGGTTATGATTTATAGTATATATTATTAATAGTAGTATTAGTATATATATTATATATAATACATACATTATATATAATATTATATACATATATACCATATATATACTATGTATTATTAATATAATCACATATAGTGTTACTATATTATATTTAT
The DNA here is from genome assembly GCF_016432865.1 of Antechinus flavipes. Classification (NCBI taxonomy): domain Eukaryota; kingdom Metazoa; phylum Chordata; class Mammalia; order Dasyuromorphia; family Dasyuridae; genus Antechinus; species Antechinus flavipes. The sequence continues at coordinate 619,352,081 of NC_067398.1, forward strand.
TATATTATATGTAATATAATATAATGATATAGTATATACTATTAATTTTTTTTATTATTTAATAGAAACACACTGGCTCTGGCAGACAAGTTTCATAACCCGCTGAAAGGGCAGTGTCCAGTGTGAGCAGCTCCAGTATCTTTAAATAATCTCCAGGTGAGGTGGAGAGAGGTGAATGGAAGGGACAAGATAGATTAACTACTTGGGACAGAGGGTTCACTTGTGTCTCTACAGATGAAGAAGGAATCAAAGGGTGCTGATGCACCATATCCAGCTTGTCTATCAGAGAGAAACAGAAAAAGAGAAGACCCTTAAAACTAAGAAGACAACCCAGGAAACATTGGGTGGTTCCATCTCTGACTATGTCTGGCAACTGAAAGAGCATAGCTGTTAACCCTATGTGTATGGCAATTGACTAATGAATATTACCATGACCATAAAAATAATTGCTAATGAGATTGATGTAGGATTTCAAAACCTGCAGGAATCATTGGAATTCCTGACATTGTAATGGATAATAGATTGGCTTAAGATTATCTCTTGATATGTTTTTTATAGTATCTTGTTTATTCATATTGTTTGTTATATTAATACCAACCTATATGATACCTTCCAGAATGAAACTTGTTTTTGGACTTAATCACTGATGTATACCTGCTTCAATTACAACAAAAAAAAAAATGGGAGTTGTAAGGGCCACAGATAGTGGGGAACCCCAGGCAAGGTATTAAATACTCCTTAGTTCAATAAGGAGCCCTGCTGACAGTGTCTGGTTTGGCTCCCCATCTCCCTTAAGGGTATCTTGGCCTTCCTGAGAAGTCAGAGAGCATGACAACTTGTGATGTAAAATGGCAAGGAAACATCTGCACACAGTAGCAAGTTGTTTATGTGGTCCCCCATGTGCAGTATCCTATAGTTAGTGTATGCACAGTGAGCTATATTTTATTTTATTTTATTTTATTTTATTTTATTTTATTTTTTACATTTCAACAATGTCCCCCTTTTATCTTTTTTTTTTAATTTTTATTTAATAATTACTTTATATTGACAGAATCCATGCCAGGGTAATTTTTTTTATAACATTATCCCTTGCACTCGTTTCTGTTCTGATATTTTTTCCCCCTCCCTCCCTCCACCCCCTCCCCTAGATGGCAAGCAGTCCTTTATATGTTGGATATGTTGCAGTATATCCTTTTTTTTTTCTTTTCTTTTTTAAATTTTTATTTAATAATTACTTTATATTGACAGAATCCATGCCAGGGTAATTTTTTTACAACATTATCCCTTGCACTCATTTCTGTTCCGATTTTTCCCCTCCCTCCCTCTACCCCCTCCCCTAGATGGCAAGCAGTCCTATATATGTTGGATATGTTGCAGTATATCCTAGATACAATATATGTTTGCAGAACCGAACAGTTCTCTTGTTGCATAGGGAGAATTGGATTCAGAAGGTATAAATAACCCGGGAAGAAAAACAAAAATGCAGATAGTAGTGAGCTATATTTTATTAGATTTTATAAGGCTGAGAAAATTTTAATATAATTTTGAAAATTTCTGTTTGACCATCTTCTTGAGTTCTGCCCCTTCACTCCTCACACATGATCAAGATTTGGGCTGATATAAAAATCTTGTAGTGAGCAGGTCCAGACAACTACAAAGGAAAATATATACAAAAATTAACTGAAGAAAAATAACTCCCCAAGAAATAAAAATATGTAGAGGGTCACAGATAGTGGTGGAACTTGGGTAAAGTATAAGTTAAGCCCAGTGGGAACCTGCTGACAATGTCTAGTTTGGCTTCCCATTTCCCTTTGGTGCTCTCATCCTTCCTGAGAAGTCAAGGAGGGTGTGACCACTTGTGTTCTACTTGAAGCAAGAGATACTTACAGTAAGAGGCATTTACATATCAATAGCAGGGTGTTTATAGTTAACACATGTGCAATATGTTGTGGTGATGTATTGCTATCTTAGTTAGCACTTATGCAGTATACTGTGGTGATGTGGTGATGTAATGGTTCTACAGTTGGCACATGCTCTATAGTGATATAATCATATTAGTATTTAAGGGCTGAGAGAACTTGAAATAAATGGACTCCATCTTTGACCATCCACATGGGTCTTCTGCCTTCTTCACTCCTCCACTAAGACCAAGGATTTGGGCTGATACCAAGATCCTCCAGAGAGTTAGTCCGGATGGTGTATTTTGGTACCCCAACTTGAGGGGCTCTAGAAAATACACTACAAAAATGGGCAAATAGAAAAGAAAGTAAAAAAGCTAACTAAAAAAATATTTATTTAAACATTAGATCTTGGCGAGTGAAAGCTATGAAACTTCAAGATATGGTTTAAAAAATCAAAAAAGTAAAAATAAATAGAAGAAAATGGGAAAATGCTTATGGACAAAAAAAGAACTGACCTAGAAAATAGATCCAGTAGACATAAAATAAAAAATTTTGAATTACTTGTAAAGTGATCAAAGAAAGAAAGAAAAATTCAATAAGGTTTAACTGTTTAGATTTCTAAATGGTAAGATAATATTTATAACTATTATGTAAGAATAATCAGAAGGAATATATTTAAACAGAGGGTGAGGATATAAGGTGATATTAATAGAATGATAACCTTCCCCCAAAATAGATATAATTAAAAGAGATAAGGAAGGAAACTATATCTTGCTGAAAGATATCATAGACAATGAAGTCATATCAGTATTAAACATTTTTACACCAAATGGTATAGCATTTGAATTTTTGAAGGAGAAGCTGGATGAAATACAGGAGGAAATAGTTAATAAAGTTATGCTAGTGAGGAACATCAACTTTCCTCTCTCAGACCTAGCTAGTTTAACAAAAAAAGTAACAAAGTTATTTTTATTTATTTTTACAATAGTATTTTGTTTTTCTAATCACACATAATGATAGTTTTCAACATTTATTTCTGAAAGACTTTTAGTTCCAGTTTTTTTTTTCCCATTTCTACATTGCTTCCCTTCTTCCCAAGACAGCAAGCAATCAGATATAGGAAACATATGCACAATCTTTTTAAACATCTTTCGATGTTAGTCATGTGAACTAAAATAACAGAACAAGAGAGAAAAAACAGAAGAGCAAACAAACCAAAAAAAAAAGATGAAAATAGTATGTTTTGATCTATATTCAGTCTCCATAGTTCTTTATCTGGCTATAGATGATATTTTCAATCCCAAGTCTATTGGAATTGTTTTAGATCACTGTGATGATCACATAATTATTCTGTTATTGTATACAATGTTCTCTTGATTCTACTCATTTCACTCAGCATCAGTTCATGTAAGTTTTCCCAAACTTTTCTGAAATCAGCCTGCACATCATTTCTTATAGAACAAAAAATTCCATTACATTCATATACAATAATTTATTTAGCCATTTTCTAATTGATGGTCATCCACTCAATTTCCAGTTCCTTGCAATCATAAAAGGAACCACTACAAACCTTTTTGCATATTTGTGTCCTTTCCTTTCATTTATGATCTCTTTGGTATACAACTCAATCGAGACACTGCTGGATCAAAGAGTATGTAAAATTTGATAACCTTTTGAGCACAGTTCCAAATTTGCTTCCCAGAATGGCTGTGAAGTTTCACAACTTCAGCAACAATTCATCAGTGCCCCCTATTTTCCTAACATTTCTCATTTATCTTTTCTTGTCATCTTAGCCAATCTGAGAGGTATGAAGTAGTACCTCAGAGTTGCTTTAATTTGCAATTCTCTAATCAATAATGATTTAGAACATTTTTTTTATATGACTATAGATGCCTTTAATTTCTTCATCTGACAATTATCTGTTCATACTCTTTGACCATTCATCAATTGGGGAATAACTTGTATTCTTGTGAATTTGAGTCATTCCTCTATATATTTTAGAAATAAGACCTTTATCAGAAACATTAGCTATAAAAATTGTTTCCCAGATTTCTGCTTCCCTTCTAATCTTGGCTGCATTGATTTTGTTTGTGTAAAAACATTTTAAATTTAACATAATCAAAATTATTCATTTTATATTTTATATTGTTTTCTATTACTTGTTTAACTATAAATTCCTTTCTTCTCCAAAACTCTGATGTGTAACTGTCCTTTGCTCTCCTAAGTATCCCTCTATATCTAAATCATGAACCCATTTTAACCTTATCTTGATAGAACATGTGAGATGGTGGTCTATGCCTAGTTTCTGCCATTCTATTTTATTTTTTTTCAAATGTTCCAGGAATTGTTTGTCAAGTGAGTTCTTATGGAATCTTTGGGTTTCTCTAATGGTAGATGACTTCGTGAACTTATTCCACTGATCTACTACTCTATTTCTTAGCCAGTACCAAAAGCAGTTTAATGTCTGTTACTTTATAATATAGTTTTAGATCTGGTATTGGTAGGTCACATTTATTTGCAATTTTTCCATTAGTTCCTTTGATATTTTTGACTTTTTGTTTTTCCAGATGAATTTTATTATTTTTTAGTTCTATCAAATGATATTTTGACAGTTGATATGGCACTGAATAAGCAAATTAATTTAGGTAGAATTGTTATTTTTATTATAATAGTTAGACCTACCCATGTGCAATCAATATTTTTCCATTTGTTTACATTTACTTTACTTGTGTGAAAAACATTTTGTAATTCTGTCCATATAATTGATAGCTTTGTATTTGGCAGAAAGATTTCTAAATATTTTATATTATCTTCAATTATTTTAAATAGAATTTATTGCTACTGGTCTTTGTTAATAACATAAATATTGATCATTTATTTAGATTTATTTTATATTCTGCAACTTTGAAAAAACGGGTGATTGTTTCAAGTAGTTTTTAGTTATTTATTTAGGATTCTTCATGTATACCATTGTATCATCTATAGAGAATTATAGTTTTGATTCCTTATTGACTATTTTGATTCCTTCAACTTCTTTTTCTTCTCTTATTGCTAAAGCTAATTTTTCTAGTACAATATTGAATAACAGTGGTAGTAATGGACAACCTTATGTCACCTCTCACGTTACTGGGAAAGCTTTTAACAGCTCCATTATATATATAATTCTTGTTGATAGTTTTAGATAAATTCTACTTATCATTTTAAGGAAAATACCACTTATTTCTATTTCTATTTATTCTAGGAATACAGGGCTGATATCAGGAAAACAATCAGCATAATTGATTATGTCAATACCAAAACTAACAAACCATTATGATTACTTCAATAGATGCAGGAAAATACATTTGACAAAATACAGCAGCCATTCTTAAGAATTGTTTTCCTGATATCAGCCCTGTATTCCTGGAATAAATTCTATTTGGTCATAGAGTATTATCCTGGTAATTAATTGCTATAATATCTTTGTTAATACTTTATTTAAGATTTTTACATCAATATTCATTAGGGAAATTGGTCTATAATTTTCTTCCCTGTTTTGGATCTTCCTGGTTTAGGTATCAGCACCATATCTGGGTCAAAAAAAAGAAATTTAGCAGTACTCCTTTTTTGCCTGTTTTTTTTTTCTTAATGTTTTATATAGTGTTGAAATTAATTGGTTTTTTAAAAAAATATTTGGTAGAATTCACTTCTAAATCCATCTGGTCCTGGAGATTTTTTTCAAGGGAGTTCATTGATAGCTTGTTCAATTTCTTTTTTCCCCCTAAAATGGGGTTATTTAATTATTTCCTCTTCTATTAAGCTGAGCAATTTATATTTATGTAAACATTTATCCATTTCAATTAGATTGTCAGGTTTATTGGCATACAGTTGGTCAAAATACAGTGGGTTCTAATTATTGCTTTTATTTCTTCTTTGTTGGTGATAAGTTTACCCTTTTCATTTTTGATACTGATAATTTTTTTTCTTTCCTTTTTCTAATCAGATTAACTAAAATTTTATCTTTTTTTCCCCATAAAACCAACTCTTAGCTTTATTTATTAGTGTAATAGGTTTTTTTTTTTTACTTTTAATTTTATTAATCTCTCTTTTGATTTTCAGAATTTCTAACTTGGTATTTAATTAGGGGGTTTTAATGTGTCATTTTCCCATTTTTTTAGTTGCATGCCCAATTCATTAATCATCTCTTTCATGTAACAATTTAGAGCTATAAATTTCCTCTAAGAACTGCTTTGGCTGCATCCTATAGGTTTTGATATGTTGTCTCATCATTGTCATATTTTTGGATGAAATTATTAATTACTTATGTGATGTGTTGTTTTACTTATCCATTCTTTATGGTTAAATAATTTATTTTGCAATTAACTTTTGTCTATTTTTCCATTGAACTTTATTACACATAACTTGTATTATATCATAATCTGAAAAGGATGTATTTAATATTACTGCCTTTCTGCATGTAGTTGCGAGGTTTTATGTCCTGATATATGGTCAATTTTTGTGAAGGTGTCATGTTCAGATGAAAAAAAAAAGGCACATTCCTTCCTATCCCCATTCAGTTTTTCTCTAGAGGTCTATAAGAGTCCTTTAAATAGGTGGCCACAGTGCAACAGGAGATTTGAGTGGCCTGGAAGTAATCTCTGTGGGTATAAAACTGCCCCTTGGGTGGGATCCTGTCCATATTGAGATAGTTTCTTAATGGGAGAAAGCTCTTTTTCTGAATGGCTGTGTATGTAACCTCACAGACCTTCTACAAGCCCATTGCGGGCAGCAAGTCACTCTCTTTATCCTGGGGTAGCGAGCTGAGTGGATGAATAGCCAAGAGAGGTAAGGAGGTTGATAGTAAACACGTGGGTCGTGGGACCAGCTGTTCGCTAGGGATTTAACAAGTCAGGGCATTATGTGAGTAGGTATAATAAAGGTTTTATTTAAGTTTGCACGTGGCTGGCTGTTCTTGAGCATGCTATCGGTTATTAAACTATGGTTCAAGAAATCTTGGCCAGAGGCCTCTGAAGGCCTCAGAGGAGATGAGTTGGTAGAATTAGTTGACACTGTAAAGGTCAGTGGCAAGAGGTACTGTGAGGGCCTAGGAATCAGGAGAGACTGGTAATAGTAACTGCTATGAGAGCATGTTACAGAGGTCTATCTATCTAACTTTAAAAAAATTCTTATCACCTCTTTAACTTTTTTCTTCTTTATTTTGTGGTTAGATTTATCCAATTCTGAAAAAGGGAAGTTGAGATTCCCCATTAGTATGCTATTTCTTTCAGCAACTTATCTTCTCCATGAATTTGGATGCTGTATCACTTGGTGCATATATGTGTAGTATTGATAATACTTCCTTATCTGTGGTACCCTTTAGGAAGATGTAGTTTCCCCCTGTATATCTTTTAATTAGATCTTATTTTGCTTTTGCTTGGTCTGGGATCAGCATCAGTACTGCTACTATCTTTACTTCAGCTGAAGCACAAGATCTTCTGCTCCAGTCTTTTCTCTTTACTCTGTATATATCTCTCTGCTTCAAATATTTTAAAGAATATATGTATGATTCAAACTTTTAATTCATTCTGCTATCTTCTTCCATTTTATTGGAGAAATCATCCCTTTCACATTTATAGTTACGCTTACCTATACTATATTTACCTCCATTCTGTTTTTCCCCATTTATATTTTTCTCTCTCCTCTAACCCTGTCCCCCCTTACCACCATTTTACTTTTGCCCTCAGATTCCATCACTCTTCCCTCCCTTCTATGAGCCATTGCTCACCCTCTTTTTCTCCCTTTTTATCTACTTCTTCTCTGTAGGGTAAAATAAATTTCTACCCACACCTAAATGTGTATGTTATTCCCTCTTTGAGCCAAATCTGATTCAATTAAAGTTCAAATAATGCTTGTGCCATTCCCTTCTTTTCTTCTTCTGTTATAGGTCTTTTATGCCTCTTCATAGGATATAATTTACTTCACTTTATCTATTCTTTCTTTTTCTTCCACTACAATCCTTTTTCTAACCCTTAATAAAATATTTATCACATCAAAGTCAAGTTGACAAAATATAAATTGACCTATACTTACCCCCTTTGTCTGTGAATACCCTTATTAATTGTCCTAGCAAAGATATAGCTCTCAAGACTTAGAAGTATGTTTTTTTTTTCCCATGTAGGGATGAGTTTAACCTTTAATTCACTTTTTTTTCTTTTATATTTATCTTTTTATGCTTCTCTTGAGTCTTGTATTTGAAGATCAAATTTTCTGTTCAACTCGGGTCTTTTCATCATAAATGATTGAAAATCCCCTATTTCATTGCATGTCCATATTTTCTCTTGCATAATTGATTTTTTTGTGGTAATCCAAACTTCTTTGTCTTCCAGAATATTATATATCAGACCCTCTAATCCTTTAATGCAGAAAGTGCTAATTTCTGGGTAATTCTGATTGTGGTTCCTTGATTTTTTAATTGTTTCTTTCTGGCTACTTAGAGTATTTTTTACCTCGACATGATAATTCTGGAAGTTAGCTATAATATTCCTTAAAGTTTGCATTTTGGGGATTCTTTCAAAAAGTGATACGTGGATTTTTTCAACGACTATTTTACTTTCTGGTTCTAGGTTATCAGGGAAAGTCTTCTTCATGATTTCTTGAAAGATGTTGTCTTGGCATTTTTTTTATCATGGCTTTAATTCTTAATTTATCTCACCTGGATCTATTTTCTAGGTCAGTTTTTTTTTTTTTTCCCAATGAGTTATTTTACATTTTCTTCTATTTTTTCATTTAAAAAAGTTTTGTTTGATTCTTTATGTGTCATTTAGTCATTTGCTTCTATTTGTTTAATTTTTATTTTTAATAAATTATTTTATTCTGTTAGTTTTTTAACATCCTTTTCTATTTGTCCACTTCTGCTTTTAAAATGGTTGTTTTGTTTTGGCTCTCTTCTTAACAAGATCATTGGAACTAGTCTGAATTATCTCATGGTTGAAAAGAACCATATCCATGTCCATCAGAATTGATCATCATATAATCTTCTTATTGCCGGGTACAATGATCTCCCAGTTCTGTTCACTTCACTTGGTATCAGTTCATGTAAGTCTCTCCAGGCCTCTCTGAAATCATCCTGCTGATCATTCCTTATGGGACAATAATATTTCATAACATTCATATACCACAATTTATTCAGCCATTCTCCAGCTGTTGGGCATCCAATCAGTTTCCAATTTCTTGCCATTACAAAAAGGGCTGCCACAAACATTTTTGCACATGTGAGTCCCTCTCTCTCCTTTAAATTATCTTTGCTGGGTCAAAGGGCATGCACAGTTTGATAACCCTTTGGGAATAGTTCCAAATTGCTCTCCAGAATGGTTAGATCAGCTTTCCCACCGTGTATTAGTGCTCCAGTTTTCCCACATCCCATCCTATATTTGTCATTATCTTTTCCTGCCAATCTGAGAGGTGTGTAATAGTCCCTCAGAGTTGTCTTAATTTGTATTTCTCTCATCAATAGTAATTTAGAGCACTTTTTCCATATCTGATAGTCTATTATCTCAGGGAGAAAGGAGGAGAAGTTGTGATAAATTTTGAAACTTAAAATTTTTAACAATGTTTAAAAAATGTGTTGTTGACTATTTCCAAGGATTGAACTGAAGTTTGTTGCTTTATAGTTGAAGTTATTAAACACTTACTATGTTTCAGGCTCTATATTAAATGCTAGGGATAAGAACACAAAACAACCAAACAACAAAAGACAGTCCCTCCCATTCTTCAATCTATCAATATGCATTTATTAAGCACATATTATGTGCCAGGCACAATACTAAGAAGGGATACAAAAAAAGGCATAAGAAAGAACTTTACCTGAAGAAGCTCACAATTTAAGACAGCAAACAAACAATGTCTACAACCAAGCTAAATAAATTGGAAATAATCAAAGAAAGGGGGTAGAAATATGAAGGTTTGAGAAAGGCTTCATGTAGAAGGTGAGATTTTAGTTTTTAGGAAGCCAGGGAAGCCAGGAGATAGAGATGAGGAGAAAGAGGATTCCATGCATAAGGGAAAGCAGAAAAAATGCCCCAAACTAAGAGATCGAGTGTCTTGTTCATGGAACAATGAAGAGGCCAGTGTTACTGGAAAGGAGAGGGAGAAATAAGCATTACACAGCATCTATTATAAGTCTGGTACTATGTAAAGTGCTTTGAAGGATACTAGTGGAGTGAAATATAAGAAGACTATAAAGGTGCAGGTGGAGCTATGTTATAAAGAACTTTGAATGCTAAATAAAAGATTTTCTATTAGATCCAGACTGTGATAGGGAGTCACTGGAGTTTATTGAGTTTATTAAGTAGGGAACTGACACCAATTAGACTTGGGCTTTAACAAAAAGCCTGGCAGTTGGATGAAGATTGGACAAGAGTAGAGAAAGACAACTGGCCCAAACTGAGTAGAGAAAGACAAAATCAAACTACAGGCTACTGTAATAGTCCAGGTTTTGACAGTAATGAGTGTGAGGAGTATAAGAAGTGGGCTGCAACAAATCATCCCCGGCTTACTCCCCAACTCTGCTGAGTTCCATGGAGTTTCTGATAACATGGGGAAATTTGAAAGGGCTTTTAGAGGAAAGTTAATGAGTTAAGTTTTGGACACATAGTTTCAGGATATTTACTACTGGATAAATACCATGAAATTTCTATAGCCAGTTTACTATAAGACTGGAGATCAGCAGGGAGTTTAGACCTAAGTGAGTAGATTTAAAAATCATTATCATGATTATTAAATTCAGAAAATTTCTCATCAGAAAGCTGATGAGATCAAGTTAAAGAGCTTTTGTTCTAATGAGATAAAATCTGAGGTATTCTGAGAAACGTTTAACAAAGAACTAAAAAAAAAAAAAGTTGTATGACACATGTTTAGTCTGTATTATCAACACTGTCTCCATGACTTTCTTAAATTAGACAATCAACAAAACAATAAATCAAGCTCTGATTCGTAGTCATTGTCAATTTTTAAGGTGTAAATGCTCTCATTGACAATTTAACAATTAACCCATGTTATGAGCTGGTTCCAATATACTTCTACTCAGAAGAAAAAGAAACTTTAAAAAAGAAGGTGAAAAAGAGAAAGCTACCTACTTGGGAGGATGGTGGCAAAGTCAATATAGTTGGAAGCACCATTTTCTTACTCTTTTGGTAAGACTTCATTTGTCTGTCTTTGGTATCCTTATATTTTTGCATTCTTCAGCTTTCCCAAGAAAAATTTTAGTGCCTCAATAATCATTATCTGGAATATAACTTACCTAGGCTTCATGACTTTATGACTATTTTTTTTCTTAAAAAATTATTATTTTTGACATTCTTTTTTTAAATTTTAAATTTCAAATTCTCTTTCTCCTTGCTAATCCTCCCTCTTCAGTGAGATGGCAAGCAATATCTCAATTATATGTGTGAAATATCCAAAATATTTCTATATTAGCCATATTTCATAAAAACAAAAGCAAGAAAAATAAAGTAAAGAAATCTATACTTCAATTTGCAGTAGGTTCATCAATTCTTTCTCTGGAGGTGGATGGAGTTCTTTAGAATTGTCTTGGATAATTGTTTTGATTAGGTTAGCTAAAGTCTTAGTTGATTATTATTATAATATTACTGTTATCATGTACACTAATCTCCTGGTTCTGCTCACCTCACTTTGTATCAGTTCATTGACTCCTATGGCTTTCTGAAACCTATCTCCCTCATTTTTTCTTATAACATAGTAGTACTCCATCATAATCATATGTTTGCCACAATTTGTTCAGCCATTCCCCAATTGATGAACATTTTTTCAATTTCTAATTCCTTGTCATCATGAAAAGAGATGTTTTTTTTAATATATGTTCTCATACTTGTAGTTATTATTCATTACAGTTGTGTTTGATTCTTCATGATCCATGGACCATATTCCATCAAGCCCTTCTATCCTCCACTATTTGTTGACTTATTTTTGAAGTCTGTTGAAGTTTATGTTCATTATTTCTATGAAACTATCTATCTACCTCATCTTCTGCCATCTCCTTAAATCTTTCCCAATGTTAGGGGCTTTTCAATTAGTCCCATCTTATTACATGGCCAAAATATTTAAGCTTCATCTTTGGTATTTGACCTTCCAGAAAATAGCCTGAATTCTTGCACAAATAGGTCTATTTCCTTTTTGGTTTTAATACCTTTGGGATACAGATCTAGTAATGATACTTCTGGATCAAACAATATACACTGTTTTATAGCCTTTTGGACATAATTCCAGATTGTTCGTCAGAATGGCTGGGCCAGTTTATTCCACAAATAATTCATCAATGTCCTTACTTTCCTTCATCCCCTCCAGCATTTATCATTTCTGATAAATGAGAGATTGGAACTGAAAGTTGTTTTAATTTGCTTTTCTCTAATTAAAAATAATTTAGAACATTTTATATAACTATAGATAGCTTTGATTTCTTATGAAAATTGCCTGCAGATATCCCCTGACCATTTATCAATTAGAGAATAGCTATTAGTTTTATAAATTTGACTCAGTTCCTTATATGTTTGAAAAAAAATCTTTTATCAGAGAGACGTAATGTAAAACTTTTGATATTACTTCATTGTCTGTGGTATCTTTTATTAAAATATAATTTCCCTAATGATTTATTTTAGTTGTGCCCTACTTTGCTTTTCCTTTGTCTAAGATCATGTCACCCTTATTTTTTCTTTCTTTTTTTTAACCTAAGCTGAAATATAATAGATTCTTTCCCAGTCCTTTATTTACACACTCTATGTATGTTTCTATTTCAAATGTGCTTCAAATATGGCATGTTGTTGAATTTTTGTTTCTAATTTATTCTGTTATCCACTTCCATTTTATGAGTTAGCTCATCCCATTCTCATTCACAGTTATGATTACTAATATTGTATTTGCCTACATCCTATTTTCTTTTGTTTGTCCTTCTCATTTTTTATTCTATTCCTCCTCAAAAGTCTTTTGCTTCTCTTTAATGCCTTCATTAACCTACTTCTCTTTTATTACACCCCTAATATTTTATCTTATCCTCTTCCCCTCATTTCTTTGTTAAATAAGAGAAATTTTCTATATTGAATGTGTGTGAGTGTGCATGTATAAGTGTATTCTTCTCTTTTTGAACTATTTCTGAATAAACAGAGGTCCAGGAATTGTCTATCACCCTATCCATTTCCCCTTCTACTGTAAAAGCTCTTTCTTGCATTTTCTTTTATGTAAGATACTTTCCTCTAATCTACCTCTCTTCTTTTTCCACTCATTCTATTTTTTTTGAGATCTTTCTAACATAATCAACTCACACCTATGCTCTATTTATGTAGATTGCTTCTTATGTGGACTGACATGTTGACTGTCCTAACAATGATCAAGTTCTTAGGAATAACATGTATCATCTTTCATATAAGAATATAAACATTTAACTTGATTGAGTCTTTTGTGTTTGTTTTCTACTGTTTTATACTTCTTTTGAGTCTTATGCTTGCATATCAAATTTTGTATTCAGCTCTGGTCTTTTCATCAGGGATATTTAAAAGTCTTTTATTTCATTAAAAGTTATTTTTCCCCTAAAAAATAATACTCAATTTTATGGGGTAAGTTATTTTTGGTTGTAATTTTAGCTCTTTCATCTTCTGGAATATAACATTCCAAACCCTCTGCTATTTTAATGTAGAATCTGCTAAATCTTATGTGATCTTGATTGTGGCACATAATATTATTTTAGTATGATAGCTTTATTTTTTTCCTTGGCCTGGGAGTTTTAGAACTTGATTCTAATATTTCTAGGAATTTTCATTTTTGTATCTCTTACATTGGGTGATCAATGGGTTCTTACAATTTTTATTTTACTCTCTAGATCTAAGATATTAGATCTTTGTTAATTTATGAAAAGATGATGTCTAAGCTCTTTCTTTGATCATGCATTTCAGGGAGTACACTAATTCTTAAATGATCTCTCCTTGATCATTTTTCCCTTAGATCAGTTATTTCCCAATGAGATAGTTCACATTTTCTTCTATTTTTTTTTTCCTGGAACTGCAACCCTTTTGTTTATATGGGCAATAGAGTTGCCAATCAATACCAACTGCACACATTGCTAGAAAAGAGTCTCCTGTAACCACTTTCTGACTTGTTACCTGACTCCTTACCATTTCTGTGCTGAAAGAACTTTGGAAGCTGGAAAAAACTGCCGCTGCTGCTTTTGTTGCTGATTCCAAAGTACATTACTGGTGCTCCTGCTGCATCCTGGGCCTTTGCCCACCTCAGTGACACAGACCTCTCCTGGCAACTCCTAATTCATCCTGGGCTAGAAAAAAATTGTTAACTTTGCTGTTTCAAAATTCAAATTGAGACCTTATTTCAAAGTTCTGTGGAGGGGAATGTTGGAATAGGTCAGCTGGGTTTCTGTCTCTGCCATATTGGTTCTTGAATTTATTTGAGCAAATTTTTATGCTAAGAAACAATGTGGTGCCTAACTCATAATTTTGTCATCTAATGTCATCTAATGTTAGCTATCTCTCCCAGATTTTTATTATCTGTGATTTGGATAAGCTCTAGTGTTCTAATATAGAATGCTGGATCTGGAATAAGAGATGTTAATTCAACCAGACCTATACCTCTGGTCAATACTTAACCGTCACCTGCCTCAGTTTTCTCAGCTGTAAAATGTGAATAAAATAGCATTTACCTATTATTAGGATTATTGTGATGAACAAATGAAGTTGTATATATGAAACTTTTTGCAAATATTAAAATGCTATGTAAATGCTATCTATTATTATCATCATCAAAACCACTCTGAAATGAATAGTTTCAGTTTGGAGTTTTATGACTCTTGGTATTGTTTGAGAATGTCTCATCTTCTGTTATTTATTTCCATTTTCTGTATCTGTATTTTAAAGTTGATCATTAATTACTTGTGTGTCAATCAATAGTTCTACCTTTTCTTCCTAAATGAGTAGAAAAAACTATCTTTATGCAATCAGAATTTTTTCCTTAAGAATTTTTCAGTTTTCTTAAACTGACTTCTCATTTAGAACATCTGCCATGGTCTCTTATTTATCCTTTCTCTGAACTCTTAAGTCTTTTCTTCCAAAGTCTTAAAAGTAGACCAAAAACAGATATCCAGCTATCTCTTTTTAATATATCTCTGGACCACATCCCTTAGCAACCCAAAAGCCACCTAAGTAAAATTGTTAAGCAGGAAAAATTTCTTCCATGGCCCTGTTTTCATTTATCAGCAATCTTCCCTACCCTTTGTAGTCTCTCAACTGTCTTTATTCAGATTCCATATGATTCAGTTTTATAACCTATCTAGGCTCTAAACTACTTTTAACAAATAAGCTCCTCTTAACAATTTACAGTTTAGTGATAACTTAAATCAACATATTACCTCTAATTTTTTATTTATACTTTTGTCTTCATCACAGTAACTTTTCATAAAGAAAGAGATATATGAGTAAGAAATAAAATATTAGATCTTTAGTTTAAATCATTTAAGTTGGAAGCATAAAGCAAAAAAAAAAAAAAATGAAATAGTTGAGGTTGTAGAAATGAAGGAGCAGAGACAAAGGGAAAAAAAAATTAGATCATAGAATGTCACTGAATCTCAGTCATTGACTTCACCTATAACCTTGATTATGTGGTCTTGAGGCCACTGAAGAAATCAAAATGTTAGCTAAGAGCCCCTTTTAAACTTCTTAACCCTATTAAGATTATGACCATATTGGAGGGATAAAGTTTACCAATGTAAAGGTAAAAGGAAGCCAGACATCCTACACATGGACCAAAAGAGTTAAGAAAAGCTTGGTAGAAGTAGATAAGTTAAGTCCAGGGTCAGCTTCTTCAAAGAACAATTGTTCTTATATAAAGAAAGCTCATTCCTCTATCATAGTCATAATTTTTTTTTTTAAAAGAGGCAAGAAGTTAAAAAAGTTTAAAAGAGACAAGGAATAAAAAGCATGTAGTAGGTACTTATCTGTACCTCTCCTTTCCCTAACCTGAATTACCATTTGTTTCACAAATTTAATTTTCTCTTCCAATTTTGTGCATTTATTTATACATGCATCTCTACCTATCTTCTTGACACCATATCTCTAAATCTGTCTTCTTTCATGTTTCAGCTCACTTGCTGCCTATCCATGAAGACTTCTCTGATTCCCTATACTGTTTGGGCTCTCTCATATTAGTCCATTTTCCTTGTACAATAGTGATTTATGGTTATATTGTATTTTCCCAATAGAATATAAGCTCCTTTCGGGCAGGTATTGTTTCATTATTATATTTGCATTCCTAACGCCCACCACATTTGATAAATATTTTTAAATGAATTTTCTCAATTGTTCTTTAAAACTTCTCCTTCCCAAATTCTCCCAACTTTTTTAATACTATCAAGCATATTTCCACTGGTCTCCCTATCATCTAGACCAATGCTTCTTGAAGTTGCATAACTGAATGTGGGGATCACAAAATTATCATTTGCTATCAGTAAATTTTAATTTGTACACCTATTTTACATACCTATATACCTGATATTGCATAAAAGTTTCTTGGGAGAAAAGGAGTCACAAGTGGAAAAAGTTTAAGAAGTCCTGCTCTAGACTCATAATTCTTCCTTAATTCCTCATTAACAATCACCACTTATTCATTCTATTTTCAAGTCTTCACATTTCTGCCTTCACCACATCTCTGGTATACATATCTCTCCCTTTCTCCACAACCCTAGTAATAGGCCTCTGTTAACTAATTTCTGGACTACTGAAATAACTTTATGATTGGTCTCTTTCACTCAATTCTTTCTCTATTCTAATCCACCTTCTCAACTGCTAAAGAGGTTTTCTTAAAAAATAAGTATTTCTTAAAAAAACAATGACTAGTTGTACCCCAACTCAATAAACTGTGACTCAAAATTACTCCCAAGAAAAAGTATACTTTTTTTTTTTGTTTGGCATATAGTCTTTCACAAACCAGCTCCTTCTGATTTCACATTTTATTAAACTTTACTCCATGCTACATGCTCTATAGTCTATGGTCTACTTACACTGATCTATTTGCTGCTCTTTACCTACAACATTACATCTCTTGATTCTACCTCAATGCCTGGAGTTTTCCCTCTTAATCTCTACCTCTATGCTTCCCCATTTTCCTTCAAAACTTAGCTTAAATCCTACTTTCTACAAGAAGTCTTTCCCAGTCATTTTCCTGCCTCCCACTGCTGATCCCTTCCAAAACATTTTATTTATCCCATATATCTCTTGTATATACATAGTTATTTCCATATTGTCTCACCCATTAGATGGGCTCTTTGAGGACAAAGACTATGTTTTTGTATTTCTTTGTTACTCTAGTAGTTAGACCTGTGTGCAAAGTATTCAATAAATGTTTATTGGCTGATGGACTGACATTGGTGATAGGTATGTTATTATTATTATCTGACAAATAATGGGAAAATTTCTATTGGTATGCTATGATCTGAAAGTTCCACTAATAACCATGACAGAAAAGTTTTCCATGAACAATGCCATTGGCCTGAAACAAATTATGCCAAGAAAAATAAAGCAATCTATTCAAGGTTATACATTAAATGGCAAACCCAGTTGTTTGATTCTAGATAAATTACCTGTTCTTTCACAATTTCAGTTCTCTAACTGACCTGTAAAATGGGAATAATAAGATTTGTATTACTAGGCATCTAGGTGGAGAAGTGGATTGAGTATTGGCCCTGGAGGCAAGAAGACCTGAATGCAACTCTAGCCTCAGTTACTTAATCTTTCTGTAAACTCAGTTTCCTCATCTTCAAAATAATAATGACACCCATATCCTGGGGTTATTCTGAGGTTAAAATGAGGTATGTATAAGACACTTTAAAAATCTTTAGGCATTAGAGCAGCTAGGTGCTGCAGTGGATAGAACACCAGCCCTGAAGTCAGGAGGACCTAAGTTAAAATGTGGCCTCAGACACTGAATTCATCCTAGCTGTGTGACCCTGGGCAAGTCACTTAACCCCGACTGCCTCAGGGGGGAAAAAGTTTTGAGGCATTATATATTGGATAGTTGTTATTTAACAGGGTTATTATGGAATGAAGAAAGTATGTTATAAACCTGAAAGTGTTATATTAATGAGAGCTATTTTTATTATGCAATCCAGGTGTTAAGTCAATACTTCAGAAGGCATTTCCATCTTTGCTCCTTCATTAAAAGTTTTCATTGCCAAGTCACTATTATACATACAGTTGATCTATAACACTTATGTATCTCTACAACCTTGATCTGAGACATATCTGTTCATTTGTCTTCTTCTAAAATACAGAGGGGCTTAAAATAGGCTGGCCCCTTTTCAAGATGTTAATGTGGAGTGATTTATACTTAGAGTTGCTAACCACTTAGACTGTCCTTTAGAAAACCCAGTGGAGCAACTGAAGAAGATTGCTGGTTGGAGTGAAGTACAATATTTCAGCCAAAGCTTTGCCCATTCATTAAAACCCCCTAATGAATAAATGAGTAAGTGGAAAATCTGGTTTTCTCCAATTCCCTGTGAATTCATTTAATGATAGTTATTTACCAAGGTCTCTCATACTGACAAATTTCCTAGCCCTTTACTTCCCTGATATACTTTTGACAAATCAATTTAATCTATGTTAACAAACAGTTCAAATAAATGAAAATGACTCTTGAATTAATTTAATTTAACCCCATATGCTTCAAGTTTTTTCTGAGAATTGTGACATGGTGAAACAATCAATAGGAGAATGTATGCCCCTTGGGGACAGGGACTGCTTTTGTTCTTTTCTTTTATTCCCAGTACCTAGTACAGTTTCTTAAATAAATAAGTGCCTGAAACATTTTTCTTCCCATTTCTTTCCATTCATACAACTTCAGTTTTGATTCTGTCCCTCATGACTTCTTATCTGGACTCCTCAAAAAGCTTCCTTTGCCTTTGAACTCACTGTCTCCATCTTCTGTCTTTATACGGGAAGGAATAGTGTCCTTCCTTACTTTTTTGGAATCCCAGCTCTCTTGAAGGCTCAATTCAGAAGTCATCTCCTTTATCTTTGTTGGTTCTCCAATTGTTATCATCCTCCAAATAACTTTGTAGGCAGTTTAAAAATAAATTGCATGGGGCAGCTGGGTGGCACAGTGGATCGAGCACCAGCCCTGAAGTCAGGAGGATCTGAGTTCAAATTTGGTCTCAGACACATAACACTTTTTAGCTGTGTGACACTGGGCAATTGCCTCAGTAAAAAAAAAAAAAAAAAAAATGAATGAATTGTACAATTATCTGTGTATAATTTGGAGTTCCTTTACCCTTGCATAATAGAATATAGATACCATAAGGACAGGAACTACTCAAAATTTAAGAGAGACTTGTACATATTAGGCACCTAATAAATACTTATTGAATGAAATTAAAGTGATATAATTAGTAGGAGCCATAGAGTGTGTTTTCACTTCCAGGGGTGCTATCACCAATACTTGCAAATCCCACAAGAATTCACCCAGTATGGAAGCAATGATAGAAAATAAGTTATTAAAAGTTCTATATTTAATAGCTAATCTTTGAATGATGAACCTTTCTAAACTTGCTAGACTGATACTCGTGTGTTAATTATAGTCTTTTAAATATATTTATTACTATTTTTAATTTGTTAAAAATCAATAACTTATTAAATCATAGTCTTTTGGTCTTCTGTTAGCTGATGGTTGAAGTCTTAACTTTTTATCTTATCTCCCAAGTAAAAGGGGAGAAAAAATATTAATATTAGTCATTTATACTGTAAGATGAATCAAACATATCAATATGATACTCTTATCAGTATTCATTTGATAAGCCCTTCGCTTTGATTTCTTCTAAAGATGTTCATGAAATTATAATTGAGACAGAACTTAAGGATGATCTATCCTAATTTATTTTGCCAGATGATGAAACCATGGCCTCAAGAACTTAAGTGACTAGCCCAACCAAGACTAAATTTATACTCTTTAAGCAGGCAACTAGGAGAATGAGTGGATAGAAAACTAAACCTGGAGTCAAGATCTGAGTTCAAATCCAACCTCAGATGCTTTTTATTTGTGTAACCTAGGCAAATGATTTAACTTTTGTCTGCCTCAACTTCCTCGGTTGTAAAATGGGAATAATAATAGCTTTTATCTCCCAGATCTGCCTATATATAATTGAACAGAAATACTCTTTATAAAATCCATAATAGCTGATTGGCCAATATCTTCTTGAAGACGTCCAGTGGTAGGAGATTCATTAAATCTTGATGCAGCAAATTTCTTCTTTTATAAAGCCCCATTGGTTAGGAAGTTGTTTTTTTTTTTCTTTCTTTTTAAATCTTGTTTTATTTGCTTTCATTTACATTGAGGCTATATTTACCTCTCTGAAACTTGAACATATTATTCCTAATCTTTCCCTTGGGCAAGGAAAACTCCATGGTAAAGAGCAAAGAGAAACCCTTGAGAAGTGAATCATTTCTTCAGTCTTCATTTTTTTATTTGTAAAGTGAGGGCAATAATGCCTGGCTGTCTATGTGGCAGGGTTATAGTAATATTGAGAATATATTCTAGTAATGAATGTGAAAATATTTTGTAAACTGTGTGATTTGACTGTAATGTACTTGCCTAGCAGATAATTGCATATGTAAAATACTTTAAAAGCATCTGTTAAATCAATGAGTGGGATATATTCTCAAATATTTTGTAGTAGTTTATAATTTAAGATCATAATCCAAAATGCTTCTTTACATAAAAAGAGGTAGATAACATCAAGAGATTTTATGCTGAATGTAAGGTTCATTCTGTCTTTTTCATCTAGAGCTGGGATTCTTAACCTGGTGTCCACAGATATCTAAGGAGTTGGTGGCTAGATTTCAATGAGTCCATACACTTAAATGGGAAAATAATTACCTTTCTGTTTTCACTAACTTCTGATTGATATTTAGCACTTCCTTGAACTATAAATTTCAAAAAAAAAAAATAAGAATTTGTTTAGATGTTCCAATACACTGCCAAAGGGATTCATCACACACACACACACACACACACACACACACACACACAAAATTTCTGAGCTACAGGAATTTTGCCTCAGAGCAATAAAACTTTGAGAAGAATGAGGAAATTTACAGCCATATCTTGATATATTTTTTCAGGATACTGTATTGTATACTCTTTCCACAGAACTTGAACACAGGTCAGAGTTCTTTCTGCCACGCTGTCATCATCCATTGTACTATTAGTGTGACTGTTACACTATCATGCGACTCTTGAAAGGGAAATTTCTTGGTGCTGCCAGGGCCACCAGTTCTTTCCAGGAATTGCCATCTGTCAAAGATACTCTTCTCAGAAAATGGATCTTGAAATGTATGGCTGGGCACTGTCAGCAAAGAATGTGGATGCTGCCAAACACTTCACTGCACTCCAGGTGTGTGTTAGTATCGGGCCAAAGATCTGTGTCCCTCTGGATTTGGGCCTAATTAAAACTAACAAGTTTTAAGGGAAATGTCTGACTTCCAATAAGGGAGGGAAACTTTCCATATGCTGGGAAGGGAGGGAAAAGGATCAAATTATTACCCTTCCTTCCTTTGATCAAAGAAAAGAAACTTTTAACTACTCATATACTTTCCAGCTCCAATTCCAAATCCATCTAGCCCTTTAAAATAAATTTTCTTATGATTCTACTTACCATTCTTGTGATACCTCATATCACAATCCTCTTCCTTATCTCTGAGAGAGAGAAAGAGAGAGAGAGAGAGACAAACAGACAGACAGATAAAAGAAAGAGACGTAATATATATGTTATATATGTTATGTATACATAACATCATAAAATAGTATAATATTAGTTTTGCATTTGCACCTCCAACACCTTGGACAGTTACCTGAGAAATGGCTTATTCTTTATTGCTTTTACTTTCATTCATTCATTCTCCTGGTTAGCTTTTTTTTCCCCTATAATATTTTCAGAGAAATGTTTCTTTACTTCTGTCTACATAATGAAATTATGTCATTTCCTTATATTTATGTAAGTTGCTTAAATCTAATGAAGATCTGACATTTTACATAATTTTTAAAGTTGTTGCCCTCAAGAAACTCCAGACCTAAAATCCCCTTCAGAGTCAAATATATAATGTGGTTTAAAGTATATATATATATATATATATATATATATATATATATATATATATATATAGGATAGAAGAGGTGGTGGTGGTGAATTGTACTTAATATAAATATAAGGTGAGGAACAAGAGATGAGAAGAAAGTTGATTTTGAATCAAGTATGTGTGTTAGTAGGTTTGAGGAGGGAGATAGTAAAAAGAAGTGTCTGGGAGGTGGGGGTGGGGGTGGGAGTGGGGAATAACTGACACTTTAAGAAATATGCAGTCAATAGACCTGGCTTCTAATTACAACTCAAGGATTAACTAATTGTTTGTCATTAGGCAAATAATATCTCTTCTCTTAGGGTTCAGAAGAATGTAGTTTTGTTTTATATTCTAAATGCCAAAACCAGTCATTTGAACATAATAAGCTCTTAGTAAATATTTGTTAAAAAGAGGAAGTTGGACTCAATAATCTCTCTTCCTCTCCAGGTAAAAGATTCCATGAGTCTTCTTATTCATTTAATTGACTTAAACTTTTCTATCATTAGGTTGATTACTGTCTTCCTGAAGTAGTTCATATTTTTACATGTTGATAATGATATTTCTTACTTTGACAAAGTCTGATGATTCTATATTTACAATATCTCTTTAATCAATTGCTTATCATCTTAATACAGTTCTTCTTTACTACTATCTTGGACTATGATAATAACCTTCTAAAATGACTCTTTCTCTCCACCCCAATCCAATCCTTTCTCCATACCAGTACCAATTTCCTTATGCAGAAACCTAGACATGTTAACTCTTTTGCTCAAAATCTTTCAATGGTCCCTATCATGGAAACTTGAAACTCCTTAACCAAGAATTAAAAGTCCCACAACAACTTTTATAAGTCTTTCTAGTGTTATCTATCTCAAAGGTATCATATGAGATACTCTAATAAAACCAGAGTACTCAAGCGTCTCTGCATTTTCTCTACATTGTTCTGCTTTCTCTATTGTCCTCCTTCTCCTCTTCCATCAGGTTCTCCACCATTACCATCATTAACATCACCATTATCACTATTACTTTTCTCTCCTGGGAAAACCTTTAACCTAAGAATCTCTTTTCTTGGTTGGTGACAATCTTCCAGTACTACTATTTCAGAAGGGACTTCAGGCATCTTCTCTTTCATTCATGATTCAACTCTTTGGATTTTTTTTAAAATTTTCTCCTCCTTCCAGGTATCCTCTTCCTCTTTTTAAATTCACTTTTATATATTGTCTTCCACTATTAGAATGCAAGTATTTGAATGTAGAGATTGTCTTACTTGCTTGTATTTATATCCCCTGCACTCTCTCTCTCTCTTGCTCCCTCCTTCTCTCTCTCTCTCTTTCTCTCTCTCTCTCTCTTTCTCTCTCTTTCTCTTTCTCTCTCTCTCTCTCTCTCTCTCTCTCTCTCTCTCTCTCACATATCACTAGGATGTACCTCCATATGTTTTTCTATCTGTCATCTGTCTATTAAAGAGAGGACAGAGATCAAATTTTAAAGAGTAAGGACACAATCTCTAACATAAAACATTAGAATGAATAGGAAAGACAAACGTAGAACAGAATAGTAGTAGTAGGGGGATGACCAACCACATGAACAGATAAAAGTAGTGAATGGCTATTTGGTGAAAAGGAACTAATCAATGAGAGTTATTTCAGAAATAGAAGTTGCTAAAAATGAAAGAAACATAGTAATGGAGGAAAGATTGTACTAGCTAAATCTAGAGAGTCTTATGCTCCATATCTGAAATATTTATCAGCTGGATGGCCATGAACAAATTATTTAACATCTTGGAGCCTAGGTCCCTCATCAGGTTAATGGAGTTCATAAATGTCCTTTCAATAATCAAACTTCTTTTAAATAGGTATAATATTCCAGGCACTGTGCTACCTTCATATACCTTATAAATTGAAAAGAAATATACCTTCTCTTAATATGTAAAAGAAATTAATTTAGTAGACACTGAGCACCTACTACCTTCAAGTTTCTGTGTTCTGTACTTGGGAGGATGTAATTATAAATAAAACATAATCCTTGTCTTGAAAATACTACCAATCTAGTAAATTAGGCAAAAATAAATAGGCACATAACATTGGTACAAGCCAGATTATTACTTGTAGTATGTTTCCAGAAGAAAATGAAATTTTTTTGGCTTTTCAATGACTACATAAAGGATTATGTGGAAAGTGGCTTTTGAAGTGGGTCATGAATGTTCCCTAAGCATTTTAAAAGTCATAGATGGGAAAGAGTCTCAATGGAAGGAGAATCACAGGGGAACTCAATCATAATGTCCAAGTGTTATGCCTGCACTATCTTTAGGATATCTGAGTTCAAATAAAAGATAGGAGCTACATGAGCCATCACAGTGCATAGAAGAGATAGAAATGACTAGTAGCACACTTTATATTGAGTTTTCATCATGGTCTAGATTAAAGGAAGTCAGAAAGAAAACAAAGAAGCAAAATATATACTTACCTTCAAAAAGAATATAGACAATTGAAATAATTTTACTAAGTCCCATTTCCATTCTTAACCTACTTATTGAATCAATATTTTAAAAAAGTCATAAAGGATAATGAAATAATTAAGAATGGATATTCTCAGAGTAAGAAAAGAAAAATTGTGTCAGGTGAGTCTGATCACTGTTAGAAGTTTGTGAATAGCACTCATAAAGGCAGACTAGATGGTCTCATGGAATTTTCTCTTGAAAAAAAAATTTCTTCCCCTTCCCCCCACCCCTCAGGCAACAAGCAGTGCCATGTTAGAAATAATTTGGGAGGGGGAAGCTTTGACTCTGGAGTCAGAGAATCTGAATTCAAATTCTGCTTCTGAATGTTCTGCCTATGACTTTAGAAGAGTACCTTAATCACTTTGGGAATCAGTTTCAACAAATAAAATAATGGGATTGAATTAGATGGCCCTTGACATATCTTCCAGTTTTATATTTATGATGATTAATGAGGACGCTAACTTGAAGTAGGTAGGCCTTCATTCCTTTTGGTATCAGGATATTAAGTCCCTGACTCCATCTATTCACTTGATCAATATTAAGTTAAGTGGACAGTTAAATATTAGCATACAGTAGTATAATAAAGTATAACAACATAAGAGAATACAGAATTAGTCTTAGAATCAAGAAGAAATGGGTTCAAGTCTTGCCTCTGACACATAGTAAGTGTAAAACACAGGGCAAGTTACCTAAATTTTCAGTGTCTTCAGATAAGTTTCTAAAGGTATATGTTGCAAAGAAAGTGCCAATGTACATTGGCACAAGAAATCAATCACTCAGAGTTTCCTTAAATCAATGAAATCTCAAATCTGGCAAAAAATGTTGATATATACATCGGGAAACAGTGAGATAGTAAGATTAAGTGATGAAAGATGAGCAGTCTAAGAAATAAACTAGTATCCATGAATTACTAAATATCCAAAAGGAAACCTGAAGCTTGCAGTACTCTTTTTGGGAGTATTTATGGAAATTCATGTTCAAGAATCATTTGGGAAGATATGAAAAGATTTCAGTCTTACCAGATGCAAAGAGTACCTACAGAGATGAAATTATGAGTTAAATAAAATATATTTAAGTTAAATAACAAGCATTTATCTCTCTCACCATTCTCATTATTCATTTTTTAAGAAGAAATTAAGACAAAGAAAAAAAACATAACGAATATATATGGTCAAACTAAACAAATCTACCCACTTGCCACATTCAAAAATCTCTGTCTTATTCTGTATTTTGAGTCCAACACTACTCTGACAGGAGGGGATTCATGTGTTTCATCACTGGTCCTTTGGAATCATGGTGTTTCATTTCACTGATTGGGTTCTCAAGTCTTTAAAAGTAGTTTTTCTTTACAATGTTTTTGTCTCAGCATACGATATATATATATTTATTTTAAGCAATAAGTGATATCTTAATCTTCCACTTAGAGTAATGAGTTCCTAATTACTAGAAGTATTTGAACAGAGGTAAAATCACACACTATTAGAGATGTTAAAAAGTATGTTCTATATTTGGTAACATTTGACTAGGTGATATTTAAAGTTCTTTAATATGGAAAAAGACTGCATGATTATAATATCATAGATTTAGGCTAGAAACCTTTTTAGAAATTATCTGATCCAAGTTCCTTACTTTGCAGATGAAGAAACTGAGTCTTAGTAGGGTTATGTGACTCATCAAAAGTCACACAACTAGCAAAAAAATAGAAACAAGGTCTGAACTAAAGTTCTAGAATTGTAAATGTAGCCCTTAGTCTACTGTGTCACGACAGAAGTTTATCTCAAGTTTCTTTATTTTCCACTGAAATGTTTTGTACCACATAGACCTCACATTAGAATATACTGGAGAAAAAGTTGATGAAACACTCTTCCTTCCTCACATAGAGCAGTGGGGGGACAAGGAATGTGTTACTGACAAATGACAAAATTACTGCTGCTGTTTTCAATTTACTCTTATTTTTTTTTCTTCAGGGAAAGTTTTAGTGTGTGTTTTTGCATTGATAAGTGAATATTTGCTCCAGTGTGCATGTGTACTTTGGGGATTTGCGCAGAGAACTGTATATCAGAAAATAACTCATATAAAAAACAAAATGCATAAATAAAACTTAAAATTTTTAACAACAAAAGATATGTAACCTACCAATCACACCAATTACATTGTTATGCAGATGAATTCATTTTTTTTCAAACACAAAGTTCTGTCAATACCACAGAAGAGATAATTCTGGTTCTGAAGAATATTTATTCTTTCATTCACATATTTGTTAGTTGTCCCACGAAAGCTACATTTAGAATACTGTGTCAAATTCTAGATTCTACATTTTAAGAAGGGCATTGACCATCTAGAAAACATAGAGATAAGGACAAAAAGTGATAAAGGGACTCAAGTTCAAAGAGAACTTAATATTTGTGTGACTTTAAATAAATCACTTCACCTCCTTTGAACTCAGGTTTTAGAACTATAAAATGAGGCATGTTGAACTAAATAATCTCCTGACTTCTGTATAGCTTTAAATATCTAATTTCATTTATACATGTACACATACATATCTGTATGTTTGAAATGAGGTCATTCATACACATATACACAATATATCTTTTATTGACTTTGTAAAGATGATCGTTGAATCTATATTATCTTGTATGTTACTTCATCTCTGTAGTTTAAGTTATTGCTATAGAATTAGCACACAATAAGTCCTTTGAAATGCATGGAATTAAGTGAAATTGCATTGAATTGAGAGAATCTAAAACTAGGGCTAATTTACAATTAGTCAGGAGCTGGAATCGTTGGAAAATGTAGCTCAATGTTCTGCAATTGTTTTTATACCTTTGAAAATTTAAAAAAAAAATGTCTAGGAATAAACTATTCCACTGCCTAGTGATGGTCATGACCAAAGAAAACAGGGAAATATAGCCTTTAGGTCAGATGCAGATTTCTTCCTGCTTTTTTTACATCTATTTATGGGTCTGTGGCTTAAGATTTGGAGCATTCTCTCACCTAACAAGAATCCATTGTCTGTTACTCAATAGCCCTAAAAGGCAGGAGTCAGTGTCATAACTTGAAATTTTTGAACCACTTAATTGTATCTTTTTCTATCCTTATGCTTAAGCTGGAATTTGGGGTTTCATAAATTCAGTTTTATAGACTAAACCTTCTTACTTTATTGTAATGAGAGCACTGAACTTGAAACATCGAACTCATGTGACATGAGTTTGTATTTTGACACTACCACTTAGTTTTTCTGTGACCTTGGACAGCTCACAACCTCTATGGATCTGTTTCCTAATAAATGAAATGAGGGGAGTTGTACTAGATAACTTTTGTCTCTTAGATTTGCTGTTAAGTTAACATGCCATCTTTTTCAATAATATTTTACATATTGCCCTTAATACATATTATTACTTATTCAAGAAATGTATTATTGAATTAATTCTAAAATATTAGCAAGATGGGAACATGATTGTTATAGTGATTATAGCCATGAAAAAGAAAGCCTTAAGGAGGTACTAGAGCTGTGGACAACAACCTATTTCTTTCCAGGTATTGTTCTCTGATTTTTTATCACCAGAATTTTAGTTTCTATCCAACTTTTTCCATGTTTTTCTGTTGACAATTACTGTTCCACTAATCTGAACCTAACCCAGCTTGTATCTAGCTCCAAAATATTGCCTCTATTTTGGCACAAAGACTCCCCCTCATTTATGAGCTTTTAAACTATCTGAATTTTCACAGTAACAAGTCCAGTATCCCAGTGCTCTTCTCTTTGGTTTGTGCTGTTAGTGCTCTATGTGTTATAATTATCTAACTTTCCCTGGTCAACTATTATTTCCATGATGGCAGAGACTTTGCTTTATCTAACACTAAATTCTCCTACTACCCAGCATAGAATTTATGCTTATTGAACTGAAGACTGAACATAGTTTAACTGAGGAGATTGTAATTCTTGGTGAATAGATATTAACTCTTTAACAGAATCAACAAATCATAGATTTTGAGCTGAAAGGTACCTTAGAGGTAATCTAGTTCATTATTAGCATTTATATAAGTAAGAAAATCAAGGCTTATAGAAGTGAATTGGTTTACTGATAGTCATATGTCTATTAGATGTCAGAGCTGACACTTGAACCCAGATCTTCATAACCCCAAATATTATCTACTATTACTTCATCCTCCCCACTCATCATTAGTAAGGCACACGTTTGGGAGTTTTCATACTATAAATGGGATTTTATAACAACCACTCCCAGTATTCTAGCCAAACTCCTTCATCATCAATGGCACACATCTAAGATATGTAAAATCCAAGATTCAGAGTGGATATTGAAGTTGAATGGTCTTAATGGGCATAAAATGGGCATAAAACCCATAATTTTTACTTCCTTGGTAGTATGGCAGGTGAAAAAAAATTGACTGAGGAAACAAAGGCTCAAACTTCAGAGTATAACAATTTATTAAACAATGCATGTCAATTGCCTAACAGATTGGGATCAGATCTCTTCAGTTTAGGACTGGTCCCCAAATACAGACAGATTTTTATGTACCAAAATCAATTAATCAAATAAGAACAATTAATTAAAAGAAAACATTAACCAAGACATAAAATTAAGTAATGTGATTTCCAACTGAAGGCAAAATTATACTTTCAAGTTGAAAGGGGGAAAGATTTCCTAAAATCAGAGAGAAGTGTCCTATTCGCCTCAAGTGACTATATTTAATCAAAGAAACAAGGAAACAATAGCTTATTGATTAGTGAGAGTCCAGTTTTAAGAAAAGATATATAGGTTGCTTGAGAGAAAAATCCTTGCATCAGTCTTTGTATATGACTAAGTTTCTGGTCAGCATAATCTAAGTCCTTAATTAAACCTCTCTAAACACAAGTTGAAGTGGTTCATCAGCTCAGCTACACAGGACTTGATTCAAACAGTACAACGGAGTTATCTCATAATTCTCACAAATGGAAAAAGATTCTTCAGAAGATATAAATTGGACTGGACTCATATTGAATAGAAAGGGAACTGAGCTAGCCCCAGAACTGAGTCATAAGATGAAATCTATATAGCTCACCCAATTCCCACTGTCACTTGCTGTTCTAATCTTCTCAATTCCCACAGTACTAGACATCAAGCAACAGAAAACACTCTATTTAGATTAAAAATATAGAGGTCTTTTCATGTAGGTAATGATATTTCTGTCTAAACTTTTTAAAGTGAAGAAGTTAGACTATGTAAAATCTAAAAGGTCATCAATGTCTGAGAATGAATGTTTGATGTACTTTTCATAGTCCTAATCAATTGTTACTATTCATAGAAGGTGCCAAATAATTTCCTGAAAACAACTAGGGCTTAAAAATAATTGATCTAAAACAGAGGTCAAATAATTGTAGTCCAATTACATATTTCAGCACATATTTTGGAAGGCCAGAAGTATCTATACTTCCTCATGGATTCTGTGGAAGTTATTGAGAGAGGGGGAACAATCTCAGAGAATGTGCAAAGTCCCTATCTCCCTTTCTCTTGAGAATAAAACAAATAATCTTTGAATACTTCAGAAAAACCTGCATATTTCCTTCCTTTCTTCCATACTTCCCCTTTCTTTCTTTACTCTTATGTCCAAAATCAATTGGAAGAAATATTTTCTAGAGGCAGAATTTCAAAATATAATAAGCACCTTTGATCGTATTCTCCATTACTCCTTCACCTCAAATTATCCCAAATTGCTGGATTCATGAAAGTTTCTCTCTCCAGGTTCCCACAGACTTGTAGGTTTCCTATAAAAAATATAGTAACCAATTTCAAGAAAACAATTAGTAACCCAGATCAGTGAATAAGTTTTGGTATAAGCTACTCAGTAAATATTATTACCTTTTATAATTCATTTTCTTTATTACAAGAGATTAGCTGTCAAATTTATTTCCATTTTAGGGAAGGAGTATGGGGGAGATAGAGCATAGCATGGATAAATGTGTGCAAGTGTTTGTTTTTTTTTAAAGTGCCATTGATATCCTGGTAGTCATTACTTCAATTCAAGTATGCATTAAGCCCCTTTTTGTATCTGAGAAGGAGGCATAGAGCAGTGGATTGAAAAGTAGACTTGGTGGAGCAGCTAGTTGGTGCAGTGGATAGAGCACTAGCCCTAAAATCAGGAGGACCTGAGTTCAAATCTGATCTCAGACACTTCACACTTCCCAGCTGTGTGACCCTAGGCAAGTCACTTAACTCCAGTTGCCTCAGAAGAAAAAAAACAAAACAAACAAAAAAAAACGTAGACTTGGAGTCAGGAGGATCTGTGTTCATGTCCTGATATATACTGACTGCATGATCCCAGGCAAGTCATTTAATCTCTTTAATGCTATGTATAATTCTCTAAGGCTATACCCTAATTAACACAGTGGATAGAGTTCTGAGTTTTGAATCAGGAAGATCTGAGTTCAAATCTAGTCTTGGACAGTAATTGGCTATGTGACTCTAGGTAAGGTTCTATATCCCTCTCGGATTCAGTTTCCTTATCTGTGCAATGGGAATAATATTAGCATCTTTCTCTCAGGGTTGTAAGGACAAAATGAGTTTGTAAAGTATTCTGTAAAGCTTAAAATAAAATGTAAATGCTAACTATTAGCATTATTAATTAATTAATTAATTAAGAGATGTCAACCTGCATTGGTCAAGATGGCTTCTTTACCTAGAAATTCCCTGTTCTAATGCACTCAACATCCATTTCCTAAATTAAAGGCAAAGATAGGTGTCTCAATTCACTATACCTTGCACTAAGCATAATAAATTTTAAAATGTTTACTTTTTGGAGCCAATAACAAAATGTATAATTCTTAAATGATACTCAAATTTAGATTAGTCAAACATTCATATATTAAACACCTGCTGTGTGCAGAACATTATTCTAGGCATTGGTGGAAAAGGTTTAAAGAGGGCACAATCTCTGGCTTTATGAAATTTGCAGTCTAAGATGAGGATTAAAGATTATTGGTTTAAAGCTGGAAGAAAATTTAAAGGTTATCCAATCCAATTCCTTCATTTTCCAGATGAGTTAGCTGAAGCCAAAAGAGATTACATGATTCATCCAAGGTCACATCCCTATATGATTAGCAAAACTGTACCTAGGTCATCTGGTCTGAAACTGAGACAACTTTTCTTTTTTTTGTTTCTACTAAGGCACAGACAGATTAATAGAGTACTCCCCTGCTCTAGATGGAAAAAATAGAAGGAATTTTGGAATGGAATTTTTGAATGGATGCCCATCAATTGGAGAATGGCTGGGTAAATTGTGGTATATGAATGTTATGGAATATTATTGTTCTGTAAGAAATGACCAGCAGGATGAATACAGAGAGGACTGGCGAGACTTACATGAACTGATGCTAAGTGAAATGAGCAGAACCAGGAGATCATTATATACCTCAATAACGATACTGTTTGAGGATGTATTCTGATGGAAGTGGATCTCTTCGATAAAGAGAGCTTTAATTATGAAAAAAAAAATCAAATGAAGGTGGCCTAGCTGTACCAGATCTAAAATTATATTATAAAGCAGCAGTTACTAAAACCATCTGGTATTGGCTAAGAAATAGACCAGTTGATCAATGGAATAGGTTAGGTTCAAAGGACAAAACTGCCAATAACTTTAATAATCTAGTGTTTGACAAATCCAAAGACACCAGTTTCTGGGATAAGAATGCATTATTTGACAAAAATTGTTGGGAAAATTGGAAATCAGTATGGCAGAAACTAGGCATTGACCCACACTTAACACCGTACACCAAGATAAGGTCAAAATGGGTTCATGACCTAGGCATAAAGAATGAGATGATAAATACATTGGAAGAGCATAGGATAGTTTACCTCGCAGACCTGTGGAAGAGGGAGGAATTTATGACCAAAGAAGAACTAGAGATTGCTATTGACCACAACATAGAAAATTTTGATTATATCAAATTGAAAAGTTTTTGTACAAACAAAACAAATGCAGATAAGATTAGAAGGGAAACAATAAACTGGGAAAACATTTTTACAATCAAAGGTTCTGATAAAGGCCTCATGTCCAAAATATATAGAGAATTGACTCTAATCTATAAGAAATCAAACCATTCTCCAATTGATAAATGGTCAAAGGATATGAACAGACAATTCTCAGATGAAGAAATTGAAACTATTTATAGACATATGAAAATATGCTCCAAATCATTATTAATCAGAGAAATGCAAATTAAGACAACTCTGAGATACCACTACACACCTGTCAGATTGGCTAGAATGACAGGGAAAGATAATGGGGAATGTTGGAGGGGATGTGGGAAAACAGGGACACTGATACATTGTTGGTGGAATTGTGAACACATCCAGCCATTCTGGAGAGCAATTTGGAACTATGCTCAAAAAGTTATCAAACTGTGCATACCCTTTGATCCAGCAGTATTTCTACTGGGCTTATACCCCAAAGAGATACTAAAGAAAGGAAAGGGACCTGTATGTGCCAAAATGTTTGTGGCAGCCCTGTTTGTAGTGGCTAGAAGCTGGAAAATGAAAGGATGTCCATCAACTGGAGAATGGTTGAGTAAATTGTGGTATATGAATGTTATAGAATATTACTGTTCTGTAAGGAATGACCAACAGGATGAATACAGAGAGGACTGGCGAAACTTACATGAACTGATGCTGAGTGAAATGAGCAGAACCAGGAGATCATTATATACCTCAACAACGATACTGTTTGAGGATGTATTCTGATGGAAGTGGATCTCTTCGATAAAGAGAGCCTTAATTGATCAAAGATGGACAGAAGCAGCTACACCCAGAGAAAGAACCCTGGGAAATGAATATAAACTGCTTGCCTTTTTTGTTTTTCTCCCCGGGTTATTTATACCTTCTGAATTCAATTCTCCCTGTGCAACAAGAAAACTGTTTGGTTCTGCACACATATATTGTATCTAGGATATACTGAAACCCATTCAACATGTAAAGGACGGCTTGCCATCTGGGGGAAGGGGTGGAGGGAGGGAGGAGAAAAATCGGAACAGAAGTGAATGCAAGTGAGAATGTTGTAAAAAATTACCCTGCCATGCATTCTATCAATAAAAAGTTATAAAAAAAAAAAAAGAATAAAACCTAGAAATGCTTTTACTAATACTTTCCCCATCCTCAGTCCAATGATTTGATAAAGAAGTAGAATAAAGCCAGCTAAAACTGGAATCCTAAGTCATTGAACTAAAAAAGCATGATAGATCTTTTATTGAGAAAAGAGTACTCGTTGGAGTCCAGCTCCTGTAGTGATGAAGAAGGTCACATACCAGGGCCAGGCAGAGAAGTCCTGGTTAAGGGCTCTTCGAAGTTTATTGATAAGAGACACAAATATATATATATATATATATATATATATATATATATATATATATATACATATATATATACTTCAAATGCTCATAGGTTTGATACAAAGTACACTCTTTTAAAATTCCTATAGCCTAACAAAATTCTACTATGATGTAAATGATTAAACCCCTTAAGCCTTGGATCTTG
Source organism: Antechinus flavipes (assembly GCF_016432865.1). Lineage (NCBI taxonomy): Eukaryota > Metazoa > Chordata > Mammalia > Dasyuromorphia > Dasyuridae > Antechinus > Antechinus flavipes. Next base: position 619,386,159 of record NC_067398.1, read on the forward strand.
GTTACATGGACAGAGATGTAAATAGTTGAGATATGCATCAGAGTAAAGTTTATTGTACCATTATCTCAGGTATCTTTTCCCCAAATACCTTTAGTCTCCTTCAGGATATTCTTTCCTGTCCTAAATTCAAAGGTTTAACTTTTACTCCAAAGAGTAGTGTTTGCATTTTGCTTTAGACACTAGATTATTAATTTATTATATTGACAAGCAGTCTCTGCTATTTCAATAAGGGAGTTTTGGTGAGCCAAGTTACTGTAAGACTCAAAACCCGGAATGGAGTCTTACCTCCTGGTCCTCTTGTTATGCCACAGTTCTCTTTAACTATCCTGACTCAGTTTCCCTGTCTCAGTTTCCTTAACTGTTCTGTCTCTGACCCAGTAAAACTAAGGATTATTCGCTCTCGGGTTATAAATTAGCAAAATAAAAGAGTAGATTCCTGACTGTTTTGTGTCCTCAAGGATTTACAATATTCCTTTAGAATATTCCAAGATAACCCATGATATCTTTACTTCTTCGTCTCTGGATGTTTTAGGGTTTTATGGCTTCCCCTCCCTGATAAAAACTTTCCCTCCCTTTCTCTTCTTTGTCTCCAAAAAGGTATTTAAGAAGTTGGGGTTCCTCCATTCATTGCTGGAGAATGGCGTCTGGCAGCTGTATGCTGGACACTGGATTCTTTGGGTCCTCCAGCCCTGGGACCAATATGGATTCCTTGGTCCCAGTATACTTATCTCTGTCTGACTGGATAATCTGAGACGAGAGTCCTGTCCAGTCAATCTTACTCTCCCATTAATAAAAATATTAAAACTCTCTAATCTCTCTCCTGCTCAGTTTCTCCGGCATTACACTCTACACTACCTAAGAACTTCAGGTAAAACAAAAAGTTAGAAGAAGGAAAAAGTTCTACAAATATATGTCCAATGACACTAGTCCTTGAAACAGCCATCAATGACCATAAGACTAATGGAAAGGCTGCTGTCAGAGATAATGTATTCAGTAGAAACTGTATTTGGGATATACCCCATATGGGATAGCATAACTGAATGTGAGGCTCATGAAATTAGAATTTATTATCAGGAAATATTTGTTTTGTATATCCATTTTACATGCCTATATACCCAGAATCATGTAAAAATTTCTCTTATAAAAAGGGGTTGTGAGGAGAAAAAGTTTAAGAAAACCTGTCCTATACATTCTGGTGAAGGTCACAGGAGAAAAGGAGTAGCCTGATAATATTCTCAGGAGACATCAGTCTCCCTACTGCAGCAAAGAGATGAATTTGTTCCTTCAATTGTATGTGCCCTTCCATATATGTACAGAGTTATATATTCTCCTTGCCTTTGTGGCTCTCTCACTTTTGCCCTAAATATGATCATTCTTCATACTACTAGTAAACATATTTATAAGTGTGTTCCCCAGGCTTACTTGGAAAAGATTTTTCTTATTATATTATTTCAGTAATGCTTTTCTTTGAACTAAGTATCTTACTATCTGACTATTAAAGGTAAAAAGAGAAGTTAGATGCCACAGTAAATAGAATCTTGGTCATAGAATCAGGAAGACTCCCCTTCCTGAATCTTGTAATCTAGTCTCAGACAGTTGGCTAGCTGTGTCATACTGGTTAAGTCACTTAATCCTGTTTGTCTCGGCTTTTACATCTGCAAAATGAGCTGAAGAAGAAAATGGAAAACCACTCCAGTATCTTTGCCAAGAAAAACCCAAATGGGTTTAGGAAAAGTCAGACATGACTAAAAAATAAGTGAACACATTAAAAGTAAATATTTTATTAGGGCTTTAAGAGCTATGTTTTTGAGCAGATATAGACCTACAGAATTCATTGAATCTATGGTAGCCATTTCTTCTCTGTGAACATGGAACAGGAATATGCTCCTAGGTGATATACTAGAAAAGTATATTGAAAACATAGAAGCAAAACTGTGTTTAGTTAGGTAGAATGAAGGAAGGAAAGATCCAAGTAAATTGGATCAAGGAAAATATCTAGGACAGTTGCCTTTTGAGTTGGAATTTAAAGGGTCTTTGGATTGCGAAGGACCTCTAATGTCTGGCAAAATAATTTGAACTTTCCCTGATGTGCAGTAAGAAACCACTGAATATTTTGACCAGGTACATATTACCATATCCATGAGCAAAGAAAATTAGTTTTCCATCTATATGAAAGACAAATTAGAGGGAGAGAAAAGGTGGGAAGAACTATTTGATAGTTAATATAACTATGGCCTTATTATGTGTGAAAGATTATACTAGATGTGGTGCTGTATCCATCACTACAAGGAAATACAATACATAATTTCATCTTCTAAGAGTCTATAATAGCACCAAAAAGAAAAGGAATATACAAATTGACTCAAAACTAAGGAAAAACAATGGAAAAACAATAGAGCACTGGACTTGGATTATACTTACCACTAATTATCTGCTTTTTCTCTTTGAATCTCATTTACATTATCTCTAAAATATGGAGTTTGAGATAATAAAAGTAGGCAATAGAAGATTCTTTTTAGCCATGGTGGGAACAAGAAGAAAATTGAAGAAGAGGTGAATGGAAAGATGACATTAGATGAGAAAGAACAAAGGCAGAAGGGATAATCTTTTTTTTTTCAATTCTGTTTTCTCTGCCTTTATCTTTAGAATGTAAAGGATAAAATGAAAATGGTTAATGGGCAGTTAAATACCAAGGGAAGTGGGCAGGAGAGTGATAAGAGAGAAACTAGCTTGTAATGCCGGAGAAACTGAAGCAGGAGAGAGATTAGAGAGGTTTTAATATTTTATTAATGGGAGAATAAGATTGACTGGACAGGACTCTTGTCTCAGATTATCCAGTCAGACAGAGATAAGTATACTGGGACCAAGGAATCCATATTGGTCCCAGGGCTGGAGGACCCAAAGAATCCAGCGTCCAGCATCCAGCTGCCAGACGCCATTCTCCAGCAATGAATGGAGGAACCCCAACTTCTTAAATACCTTTTTGGAGACAAAGAAGAGAAAGGGAGGGAAAGTTTTTTTATCAGGGAGGGGAAGCCATAAAACCTAAACATTCCAGAGACAAAGAAGTAAAGATATCATGGGTTGATCTTGGAATATTCTAAAGGAATATTGTAAATCCCTAAAAGAGTCAGGAGATCTGCTCTTTTATCTTGCTAATTCATAACCCGAGAGCAAATAATCCTTAGTTTTACTGGGTCAGAGACAGAACAGTTAAGGAAACTGAGACAGGGAAACTGAGTCAGGACAGTTAAAGAAAACTGTGGCATAACAAGCTGACTTCAATGAGTTCAAAAACTATGGTTCCCAAATTATTAGATGGATGTGATTATTGAGCTGCCTTCAGTGATTTCTGAAAGACTGTGGAGAAGATGTACTCAAGAAAAATTACCAATTTTTCATTTTTCAATAAAAGGGGGGGAGGTAGAATTTGAACAATTAAATTAAAAAATTTTAAATATCTATTCTGTGGAGAGGACTGTTCTAGCTATTAGGGAATACAAACTTTTGATACCTCTTTGTGCCTCAGGAAGTTTCTGATTTACTGAGTGTTGACCAGTTATGACAAATGCATAAATTACTGTAACACAAACTAAGAATCCATTAAAAAGGTAAAAAATTCTATGTGATTTGAGGAATAGTATGCCGGAGGTAGAGTAGAAGAAAAGTCATTGCTGAAGAGCTGAATTGGTGAGATTTTCTTGGAGGAAGATATATTTGATTTGGGTTAAAATAGGCTGGTGGCTATTTAAGGGATGTTGTCAAGGCACAGGAAACTGTAGGCATATAGGAAACAATCATGAATCAGCAAATAATGGGCTGACTTACGCTCAATTTCTAATAAAATATATTATTAAAATAATGACATGTGTGGTGTTTTTCTTCTTTAAAATAATAATGGTTCTCGGGGAGCAGGTTGGTTTCTCGGGGAGGTTTTCTGGAGGCAGCCTTAGTTGCAGTTAAGAGTAATAATCACCTAAATGCAGCCAGGTGTTAAAAGTTCAGATCTTTTATTGCATCTAATATAGCCCGGTTAGCTTAGGCCTATCTCTCTGCTTGGGTCTAAGAGCTCTTGCAGCTTTGTCCTTTGCTTCTGTCTCTGCTTTCTTCAGCCTCCAGAGCCAGCACCAACTTGAATCTGTCTTGCCTCCACACCAAGTTGAATCTGTCTTGCCTCTGAGGAGCTCTTGAAGCTTTGTCCTTTGTTTCTGCCTCTGCCTCCAGCCAGAACCAAGGTAAAAGTTGTAATGAATCTTTCTTGCCTCTGAGAGAGAGGGCTTCTAGCTCTCCCAGAGTGCTCTGTGTCTGGGCCAGAGTGCTCCTCTCCAATGTAATTCAGCTGAACTCTTGACTCGTAGCTTCTTCTGACTTGACGCTCCCCTCTCCATGCAATTCAGCTGAATTCTCCTGACTGGGCCTCTGCTTTTTTCTTATATATCAGAGAGAGGGATTATGGGTTTTCCCCCATAGTGCTCTCTGTCCCTAAGAGCTTCAATGGAGGTGTGAATTCGGATATCTCATACTAAACCCTGAAATCTCCCAAACGTGTGAACTCCAATGAGTAAAGGTGTGAATACAAGCATTGTATCAATTAGTTTTACTTAGTACCTTGTTTCAGGTTCTGGCCCAAAACATCTCCTTGTAAGATTAGATCAAGGATACTCAACCATGCTAAATTAGATAATTATTCTATCTATCAACTCTAATGACTTAACAATTTGTAAAGATTTTAACAGACATGTAAATGTAGTTCTTGCAAAAAGGATAGATCTTTTCAAGGATCTATTTTCCTTGAATATGTTTTTGTTTCAAGGATTTTCATTTTTTCTTTCATTTTGTGGGAGTTTGGGGTGATTTGTAGCAGAAAAAGACAACAAATGTTCATTAACCAAAGAAAAAGAAAGTAACATATTTTAAAAAGAAATGCATAGATCTTTTCTGCTTATACTTCTGCTTTCTCTCCATATCTGAGCATTTTGATGAGTAACATAGAACTGAAATTAATGGGAATACTAGAGAATTACCATACTGATCAATGAAAACTCTTTAAAAAGACATTCTGTATTGCTGGAAGGAAGCATGCCAGAGTCATATTAGACTATCATAAATGTTCAGACAACTAGGAGAAAGAGACTACCAGATATTGGTCACATTGTCTGACAAAGGGATCCTTATTTGTCATGTATCTGGGAGTCAGAGGCTTCATTCTCCTAGGATGCTGGAATGAAACTTGCAAGATTCCAGACAAAGGAAAAGCTGAGATGTCATGTTGAGACAATATATTTCCACCACTGTATGGGACTGAAGGGAAATGAATGATACCTCTCCTTTTGCCAGCTTCAGAAGTTCCCTTGGGGGGAATAAATGTGTGATCTCAGTCATTAAGGAAGCATGAGTACTGCTGAACATGGAGATGTCTGACCTTTCTAACTGTGTCTTGAGTAGCCCCTTGGGGAGTCTCAAGACTATGTTTTATTATCTTTCTTTTTCATGTAGTAAACGTATTTAAAACTACGTGAATGTGTTTTCTTTCAGGCTACAAAAAATCAGATCAGAAATATTGGTGGGAAATGACAAAACTATATTTAAGCTATATTTAGAATTATTTTCTTGAGCAAATTTCAGGTGAATTCAAAGATTGCGATAAGTTTATGATTTTATAGTGCATATAGAAGTGATTCTTTTATATAAAAACAAACAAACAAAAAACATTTAGACCTAAACTAAAGGAGCCTGGACCAAGTTGGGAGGACAATTACTGACTACAATTGATACAGAGTGTCCCAAGTGTTAGGTATCAAAAGCCTTAAAATTTTTAAGAGTCTTGGGTGTTTTTATTTTTTTAGCCTAAATAATTTAAAATAACATTAAGACTTCAGAGATGCCTACACAATGTCTTGAATTGTTCATCAGTGAGTTGAACAGTGATCAGAGGAGGACAACTATTGGATCTTGAAATTATTATACAAGGACCAGTTGAAGAATTTTGTATATTTAGCTTTGTGAAGAGATTTAAGATAAAGATGTCTTGAAATTTTTGTAGAATTGTCAAGTGAAAAGGGCATGAGGTGAATGCTCTGTTCATCTCTAGAGAAAAAAAAGCTAAGCCCAATGAATGATTATTGCAAAGAAATTTGGGCCAAAAAATACTTTCAAATATTGTAGAATGAGCTGCTTTATAATGCACTGTTTTTCTTCACTGAAAATCTTCAAGCAAAGGTTATATAGCCAATTATGAATGATTTTGTAGAATAAAATTTTGTTCAAGTATGAGTTGGACTTTTGAGGTCCCTTCTAATGGTGAGATTTACTCCCAGATTTCATTCCAGAATTAGATATTCTCAAAGGTCTATTCCAATTTGAATCATATCTGAATTTAAGTGCTAAATAGTTTGTATAGACAACAGATGATCTGGGACTTCAGTAGAAGAAGAGATCATTTACAAGGAGAATAATTTATAATAATAGTAAATTATATATATATACATACATATGTATATTATATATATATGTATGTATGTATGTATATATTACAAACTGCAAACTAACTTCTCTCATTAGAGCCACACATTAAATTTGTGCTATATGTATTCTTGCTACTATGTGGAGGAAAGGGGGATTTTAAAAAAAAAATTCTCTATGAAACCATCATTGATAACTCACAATTCAGCTTTCATAAATGATCTTTTCATTTACATTGTTGTTGTCTTTTCTGTAGATTGTTCATTTGATTCCTCTTATAATATTCTGTATCCATTCAAATAATGTCAAAGATAGTCAACAAACATTATTTATGCACCCATTATTAGCTAAGTGCTGGAGATACAAATACAAAAGTGAAGACAGTCCTTGGTCTTAGGGAATAATAGGGGAAACAACACCTGTAGGGGAGTAGTGGATAGGAAGGAAGTGTTTTAATATAGGAAATTATTGGGTGGGGAAGAGGGGAATTCCTCACCAGGAATTAGATTGGCACATCATTTTTCAATAGCAATGGAAATATTGATTTGAACATGGTTTGAGAACAGGAAGGGAGAAAGAGGTTGGAAAGAAGGGTACATATTCATTTCAGAATGACTGGTGAAAGACAATTCCAAAGAACCCATGATGAAAAATGTTGCTTCCAGAGAAACAACTAATGGTTTCTAAATGCATTTCATTGTTTCCATTTTATTTCTCTTTGTTTGCTTGTTTCTTTCTTTGCAGCATGGTTAATTGTGTGACTTCACATGTATAATTAATATCACATTCCTTGTCTTCTCAATGAGTGGGGGAGGGATGGGAAAGAGAATTGAGAATTCAAAAATTTTTAAAATGAATGATAAAATAAAAAAAAATTAAAAGAATGACTAGCAAAAAGACGGGTAAGGACTGAAATGAAGCACAGTGGAGCTCAAGAACTAATGTTGTCATCTCAGGCAACTATCATTTAGAACAATGGGAGTTCCGAGCAGGAGTTTCTAGAGATGGAAAGATGAAGTCTTCTAGGACATATTTTTTTTATTCAGGAGATAAAGTAGGTAAGCAAGATGATTGTAATTTAGGAAGAAAGATGGAAATCAGATTATAAAGGGCTTTAATTGTTCAATAGGAGAGTTTATGTTTTATTTTAATGGCAATATGAAGCCACAGAAACTTTTTGAGCACATGAAGCATATGGCAATATAATGTGGTAGATTGAGTAGAGTGCTGGACTTGCAACTGGGAAAATTTGATTTCAAATTCTAATGCAGACGCTCAGTTTTGTGTACTCTTTTTTTGCTGATCAGATTTTCTAACAAGATCTTAGAAGAAGACTCTAGAAGGGATTAACTGGGGCTTTGCTATAAGATTATGATGCTAAGAAATCATAGGATCACACATTTGAGCTGAGAGGAACTTTTATGGTTCTAGTCCAAGCCTCTTATTTTAGAGATAAGGAGACCAGAAAAGTAAAATAATTTACCTAGAGTCATAGAGGTGGTGAGTAATAGAGCCAAGATTCAATTCAGGTCCCATGACTCCAAGTTCAGTTCTTTTGTAGTGAGCTGGATCTCACCACAACTGTCTTAGATTGGAGTGCCAGTTTATGATAGGGCAGAACCACACTGAGAGTTTAGGCTTAAATGAATTAGGACTACTCCCAAGCTTCTTGTATGGCCACCTCAACAAGGGACAATGTGGAGAACAGTGAGACCTTAGAACTAAGAAAGGAAGAAGTTAGATGAACTCTGTCTTGGTCTGCATATCTAAAAGCCTTAAAATAATGGGCATCCATTTAATTAGATAGCTCTAAATTCCGTAGGCAGTAGAGTGGAAGATTAGGAAACTGTCTTAACATGTACACATTACTTCTTTTTCTCAGAGGTCTAGATGAGAGGGCCTGTTGACAGATGTCATAAAGAATCAAAAGAAGAGTCATATCCAAGAGGATTTGTTAAAAACTTATTGTATGTCAAGTACTATTCTAGATGCTAAGGATACAACAAAAGGAAAACATACTGTCTCTATTCTTGAAAACTTAAATTATAATATGTATACACATATTGGATCGCACATGTATTTCAATATATTTAACATGTATTGGACTACCTGCCAGATAGGGGAGGGAGTAGAGGGCAAAAGGGGACAATTTGCAACAAAAAGTTATGCAAGGGTCAATGTTGGGAAAATTACCCATTCATATGCTTTGTAAATAAAAAGCTTTAATTAAAAAAAAAGAAAAGAAAACTTAAATTATAAGAGAAAAAGAAAATTAGGGCATTTCAAATAATGTGATCAGGCAATACAAAGATGGAAGGAAAATAAAAAGCTAAGGAAATAAGGGTTAATGGGCCCATAGGTTATCAAGTGAACAAGCATTCATTATGTGCCTATTATGTGCAAGCACAGTGCTAAGCACTGGCACATAGCTGGTACAGAATAAATATTTATTGATTATTTAAGGCAAGTAGGAAGATGGCCATTGGGTCGATGGTTTGTCTTGAAGGAAGTAGGGATGGTCCAATTAGCAAAAAAGAATCTCTTTCTCCACTTTTCAGATTAAGACATTTTGCTGAGGCAACTCTGGATGAGAGACTACTTTCTGAGTCTTTTGTACTGAGCACATTGCCAATCAATCAATAAGCCTTTATGAAGAATCTACCATGTACTAAGTCCTCTGCTAAGCTCTAGAGATACAAAGTCAGAAGGGGGAAAATCCTTGCTTCAAAGAGATTATTTTCTATTGATGTAAACTCAAAACCTTCCAGAAATTAGGATCTCACTGAGATCTCTGAGTTGCAGCAACTTACCAGGCACTGAGACTTTTTCCCTCCCTGAGTTTGTTTTCTCAACTGTCATTGAGGATAATGGAAACTGTTTCACATACCCTTACTCAGTTGTGACAATAATATTGCAGGATACCTAAAGAAAAGCTTTGAGAATCTTTTTATTCTACACATAGTCATAATATTAAAAATATTTCAAATTATAAATCCTACTAAAAGTAGGAAAGGAGAAAAAATCATGCTCAACAAACCAGAAGAATATGTTGTGCCTCTGTTCTTAGACTGTTCAAAGCAGCTGGCACTATAGTGGATCGAACACTGAGCCAGTGTTCAAATCCATCTTTAGGTACTTATAACTGTGTGGGCAAGTCATGTAACCTCTGTATGCTTCTGCCTCTTCATCTGTAAAATTGGGATAATAATAGCACCTACTTTGAAGGGTTGTGAATAAAAAAAAAAAAAAAAGATAATGACTGGTATCTAACATATTGAGGTGCTGTTTAAATGCTTGTGCCCTTCTTTCTTCCCTTCATTGTCTTATACCAGATCAGAGAGTAGGGTTCAGGTGAGAGAGTAGAAAGATCAGTGGATTTAGAGTAAGAAAACAAGAGTTAGAATCTCAGTTTTGCCATTTAGTAGCTATACATTACTGGACAAATTACTTCCCTTTTCTTGGTTTCAACATTCTCATGTGGAAAATGAGGTGCTTGCACTAGATCAATGACTCCCAAAATTTCTGTTCCACATTCTAAAAATTATTGAGTACCCCAAAGAAATGTTTATGTTCATTATAGGAATACTGTTAAACATTTAATGATTGACTCTCCAGAAAAACAAGTAGGTAGGCAGAACACACATTGAAGTTTAAGCTATATTAAACATTATCTCCATTACTTTCTGAAGTACAGTCAATCAACAGAATAATCAACCAAAACCTGATTTGTAGGCTTTCATAATTTCTAAGTAAATGTTTAGAGTGTAAATTTAAAAATTGGCTGAAGTTAGTACAAGCTGGTCCTAGCACACTTCTGAATATCCATCAATATTTGCCATATTAAAAATTAATAAAATTTAATATTTATCTATTCATTCATTTAGGATAATAACAAACCCATTACATGTTAGTATAAAGAATTTGTTTTTATGAAAAATAATTGAATTTTCAAAATAGATTAGTGAGAAGAGTTGTATTGTTTTACACATTTTTGCAAATCTCTGCAATATCTGGTTTAAAAAAAGACAGACATTCTCATATCTGCTTCTGTATTCAATCTGTTGGAATGTTATTTTGGTTAGAGTATATGAAGAAGATCTGTTCTTATACATATATGTGTATTTGTAAAAAGAAGGCATTATATTAATAGGTAAATTAAATCTTATTGTTATTATGAAAATAGTTTTGACCTTGTAGACTCCTCAAAGGGTCTTAAAGAATTCCAAGGGCCTAAGGACATCTTTGAGAATTTAGACTAGATAATCTCTAAAGCTTCTTTCATCTCTAAATTCTATGACTCCCCTAAGGGAATAGATTTGATTGTTTTTGTGCCATAAACAGCAGTCAAAGCATTGCAACATTCTCTTTCAGAATTCTGAATTTACTCCAGGAAGAATAACAGTTCCTGATACATTTTATGATGTCCCTCCCTTACTATACAACACCCAGCTATATTGCCTACCATTGACTTATTCAGGTGTCATTTTCAAGCCAAATGATACCTGCTGAATTTCAAACAAACGATTTTTTCCATGTTGTATTGTACATTTGGGAGAAATATACACAATCTTGGAGTAACCTTCTAAAATTGCATTTTCTGATGTTAGTAATCTTAAATCCAATTGAGGGAGAATTTCCTTGGTGTGTGATCTAATCCCAGTAGAGATGACCTCTCCCAGAAATCCTTGTCCAATTGCTGTACTGCTGCAATTTTTAAGTGATATTCTGTTTCCTGAGGCTTGCAAATGAATTGGGTACAGGGTTGTTTATTGACCTTGCAAAGGCATCTGATAAAGCTACTTCTAGCCCAGGCTAGGGAGACTGTCTGACATCCTCAAAAGCAGAACATGGCATGCTCAATTTATTTATGTTCAAGTAAAAGTTGGTTACAGCAAATCCTGTCTGCTGGGGTTTTAAATAAATTGAAAGGGAATGCAATTGTGTCCCCAATCTTTGTTGTTTACTGTGCATATTAAATCCAGCAGAATAAAATCAGAACTTTGATTCTGGGCCCTTTTTAAAGACAATCCAATTCTCTATCAAAGCCATAACCTACTGAGAAAGTAAAATTCTTGGGCCTTCACTCATCCTAAATGTAACTACATTAATCCTAACCCAAGACCACATATGAATACAAAGCTGATGTCATCTCATAACCAGCCCACCAGTGTACTGTTTTAACAACTTATTCTTCTCAGCTTGACAAATATAAACATTTAGATTCCAAGGTAATTTAAATTTAAAATCCCATACCAGCAGCTGATAAGAGAAGATGGAATATTGAATTTCAGCACATAAATAAGCTTTTCCTGAAGAACAAAGAGTATTCTGGTAATGGCTTTCATTTAGATAGCATATTTCACCCATAGGGAATCTGCACTAGTGTGATGCACAAAGGAAATTTGAAAAATATGTATTCTTTATAAATAAAAAATTATAGATGTGTGCTCCTTTGTACCATATACCCTTGTGATTTCACACAGTTCAGACAGACAGAGACAATTAGTTGACCCACATTCTGAGCACTAGTTTCAGGAGGTGGGGGGGAGGTGGAGAGTCTTATAAGTGGATTTTACATATAAGTTTATGGAGCGTACAGTAATAGAATGTTAGAGCTGGAAGGCACCATAGCAATCAGTTATTCCAACTACCTCATTATGCAGATGAGGAAATTGATGCCCCAAAAGCTTGTGACTTGCCCAAGGTTATAAAAATAGACACTGGCAGAATGTGGGCTAGAACCCACATGTCCTGACATGAAATTTAGTGCTCTTTCAATTATACCCACTATATCCATATACAAGCACTCCAGTATTCCAGGAGATCTCTGATCTCATCCATGTTAGCACTCCTTCCAAAAATGGAGGCATTTTTCATCCTATCTATGCCTCCCCAACATGGGCAACTTTGGATCGTGTCCTCTCATAAGTTCAACATGGTGGATCCACCCCAGGCACTGGAAAGAATTCCTCAAGTTCTCTTCACAATATACGGATACCTATGAACAATAATCGCTTTCCTGGTATTGCCAGATGATTAAACCTTCTTTTTTCCCAAGGGACACATTTTTAATGAAATCCTTTTTACTACTTCTATCTGTCTATTATGGGGGTAGTTGGTGGTAATCTACCCGAAGCATGTGAAGACTTTCCCTGGCAGACTTCCCTAGTGGATGAGAACAATTGGCCCCAAGACCATGAGGAGGAATGAAGCAGGTGCTTATGAAGTGCTCAGAGCCTGATCAGGCGTTAGAGATGCTAAGATCATCCCCTGCCATCCTAGGCCACTGACTTGTCTTAAATTTTGTATCTCCACTGGGTGACAGAGTGAGACTGACAACTTTGTGTCCCTCTGCCTCACTTAAATCCAATTCATACATGATGTTATTAGTCTTTTTTTCAAATGAAAGACCAACATCTACTAGTGTGTGATAGCTAACAGCTGCTCACTATTGCCCAGTTCCTCTCCAATGAATAATACTCTGGGTAATACTTAATTTCAATTCTCTAGTGACCATAGAATTACAGTACTTGCAATCTTGGACACACACTCGCATACACAGACACACACAAACCACAGTAAGTACCTACTTTGTGCAAACAATTGTACCAGGTATTGAGCTCACTCATTCATGGGGCTTATACCTAATAAGGACAAAAGGATAAATAGCAATAACAAATAATATTATAAATTAATCAGAAGCTTCCAAAAACAAAGTTCTTTATGATATATAAAGCTTTTACTGACTGAACTACTCAGGAAAGATTTTATAGAGGATGTAAGATATATAGTGAATTTTAACAGACAAATAGAAAAAAGAAGGAATTCCAGGTATATGGAACAAAGGCATGTTCAAGACACCAAGAGAAGTCTACTTTAGCTACAGCATAGAGTCTGTTAAAAAAAAAATATAAGAGTAGAGGAAGTATAAAAGTATAGTAAGAAAACATAGGAATATAAGATGAAAAGGCAGTGTGGTAAGAGACAAATATCCTTGAGATGCCATTCTATCGTATGCCAGGTCTTTGGATTAGCTTCTTTCTTTCAAGGAACTTTTCCTGGACATAGGTAATCAAAATCTTTGAACTTTACTTTAATAGGGATATTTTAAAAGGATTTTAAGAAGAAAAGTAACATGCACAGAACTGTGTATGAGGAAAAAATACTTTGGCCTTGGTATGAAAGATCAATTAGATAAAGGAATTGCAGTGCCTTTTTTAGGAATCTTCTTTTAGGAAGCTATTCAAAAATCTATGTAGTTAACAAAGAGGGTTTATAACAGGTGGTGGCAGTAGACATGAAGAAGAGGGGAGAGTTGTTATAGATCACACAAAGGATCAGTTAGTAAGACTCAGTAACCAACTGGATATGTGAAGGGAGAAAAAGGGGAAAGGGAATGATAACCACAAGGTCCCATATTTGGAAAGCAGAGAAATAACAATGTCAAGCATAAAAAGAAAGAAAATCATCTTTATACTAGACATTTTAAAGTGGTAATGCTGGTAAGATGTAAAAATGCTAGGAGAACATAGGATCATAGATTTAAGGCTGGAAAGGACCTCAAAATCATTTAGTCCAACCTCTTTGTTTTACTGGTGAGACTGAAGTGGAAATGAAGTAGCCAAAAGGCAAATGTATTTTGCCCCAAAGTGCACAGATAGTAAATGACAAAACCAGGACTTTAATCAATCCTTTTTTGTCAGACTCAGGATTCTTTCCATTTTACTATACTCCTCTATAGCCCTTTCAATTATTCTACTACATACATACGTAGTCAGTGAGTCAAAATGTATTATTGCCTACCTTGTGCCAGGCACGTTTGGTTAAGTGCTAAGGATACAAAGAGGTACAAAAGATGGTCCATGTCATCAAGGAGTTTAGAACCTAATAGACTGTGATACCTCAGTGCTTTAATATTTGATAAATCTATCATCTCATCCATGTGTAAACTTTCCTTGATATAATAAAGGCTTATAATAGCCATTCATACCAATTCATTTGTACAACTCTAGATCAGTGATATCAAACTCAAAAAAAAAAAAAAAAAAAAAAAAAAAACCCAGGGGTCATTAAACTTCATATAAGTATCTCTACAAGACACATATTGACTTAGAATTAATTAGTATTTTTTTTTAATTTTTTAATCAAGGGAGTGATTTGGTCTGATTTGTGCAAGAAGGGAACATAGTGATCATTAGTTACAGCAACCTATTTCACAGATAAGGAATGGAGGCCTAAGGAGGCTAAATAATTGTCCACAGTCACACCAGTTATGATAAATTCAGGATTAATATGGGAGTATTCTAAGCTAATCCCATCATTCTTCCATCAACCTTACTATACCATAAAACTCTCAGAATGTATTGGGAAGGCATAGAGACTTAAAGAAGTTTACTTTGCTTATTTAGAAAAACAGGTAAATATTTACCAACTGAACAGGAGGTAATTTATCTTGTGAAATTAAAACCAGAAGCAGCAATCCCACTAAAGTGTCCAAAAAGATCAAATCTTGAATTTGTGTTATAATGTAAGCATAATATAAATGCAACTGAACAAAACATATGATTTCATGGGGGTAATTTCCCTAATAAGGAAATTCCCTCTGTCTTATGCAATTTATAATCTTAGAGTGTAGGGTCAGATAGCTAGTTGTTTCAGAAGAATTTTGACCCATGTCTCTCTTACATGATACTGACTCTATCTATGACACAATATTATACCTCATGAAATATATGTAATACCAATCTCACAAAGTTGTTGTGAATCTCAAATGTGACAATATATACAAAGAGCTCTGTCAAACTAAAGGCACTGTACAAACATCATGTTATTATTCTAAGGTATGAAGTCATAAATAACTAATAATAAAGTTTAAAGTTTATACAGTGCCTTAAGTTTTGCAAAGTTCTTTGCACATTCGAAATTTAATCTTCACCACTTTGTGAGGTAGGGAGAAGAAAAAATAAGCATTTATGAAGTACTTACTATGTGCCAAGTAATTTGCATGAGTGCTTTTACAAACTTTATGAACTGTTATAGGTTGTTAGGGGCTGCTCCATGGTACAATGGATAGAATGTTGGACCAGGAAGAGTCATATCTCTGAATCCAAATCTGGCCCCAAACATGTACTAGCTTTATGGCCCTGGGCAAGTCATTTAACCTTATTTATCTCAGTTTTCTTATCTGTAAAATGAGCTAGAAAAGGAAAAGTCAAACCACTACAGTATCTTTGCCATTAAAACCTTAAATGGGATAATGAAATATATATATAATATATATTATATGAATATGACATAATTAAAACAATTGAACAACAACAAAAGCACAGATATTATTACCTCCATTTTACAGATGAGGAAACTGCAATTCAGAGGGAATAAATAAATTATCCAGAGTTTCAAAGCTAATAAAATTTGGGACTCTAGCTCAGGTCTTCCTGACTCCAGGTTTAGTGCTCCATACAAGATAATGCACTGTTTCTGACATACATGTAAGTGATATAATTAATGCAATTTAATTAATATTTTATGCTAGGTGACTTTTAAGTGGAATATGTTGTCAATGAGATAAATCTTTTTCTCCATTTATACTCATACATGTGTTTAATTACTAAAGCCAAGGCCAGGTCTGATGTCTGTAAACAGAGAAGCACAATTAGTTCAATTATTCATTAATGTTCTGCCAAAGTAGTATAATCATTCATTGGCTAAACTATCCTCATGGGCAGGATTACAGCTGTCATCTTCTGCCATGTACAGGTGCACCAGGGTAAGGGGCTGAGCCGCAGGTTGGAGAAAGTGAGAAAAATTATGTTTGTGGCCCTTTCAAGCAGTTATCATTTTTAAGATTCTGCAGAGTCTGTACTATGCAGGACTTTATTTTATTTTATTTTATTTCATGTATTCATTTCATTCACACCTGTATTTTGAGAAATTCCAGTATAGAAATTCCCTTCAATAGAGTATAATTCCAAAGTAACTCCTCTGTAACTTATGATCTTAGGGCCTTTCTGGGAATGTGATCTGTAAGACAACTAAACTGCATCACTTGAAAATCTAGGTTTTCTTTGCCTCAAGGCCTAACCCTCTATCTAAAATTTGATAGTAGTCAGAGGACCTGATTTCTCTAACAATTACTTCCTTTATACCCCTGGCAAATATTTCACTTCTTTCAGAGTCATGTGTAAAATGTGTGTAATGTGTAAAAATGTGTAAAATGGCTTCAAATCAGTTCATTTGTGAAGAGAAAGCTGGGTTAATCTAGGGGAGCAGGTGAGGAGAAAAAGGAAAAATTATGACACAAGGTTTTGCAAAGGTTAATGTTGAAAAATTATTCTTGCATATGTTTTGAAAATAAAATGTTTTAATTAAAAAAAAAGAAAGAAAGAAAGATGGGGCAGTTAGATGGCACAGTGAGTAAAGCATGATCCCTGAAGTCAAGAGGACCTGACTTCAAATTTGACCTCAGACACTTAACACTTCCTAGCTGTGTGACCCTGGGCAAGTCACTTAACCCCAATTGCCTCAGCAAAAAAAGAAAAATGGGCTACAGGTCGCTGTAGGGGATAAAATAAGTAGAAGTTTTGTCTTCTTTTGAAACATTGCTGGCAAAATTCTTGCTATAGTCCTCTTGAAAAAGGTAATCTACCTGAGAGCCAGTATGGCTTCAGAAGGGGCAGAGGAACAGTCAATATGTGTTTGCTGCCCAACAACTCCAGGAAAAATTTCAGGAGTAAAACAGAGGTCTGCATACATTTGTTGATCTGATAAAGGCCTCTGATACTGTCAACCATGAGGGTTTATGGAAAATTTTGTCAAAATTCAGTTGCCCAGAGAAGTTCATCAATATAGTACATCAATTTTATGATGACTTGCTCAGGTTCTGGACAATGGGCAATGTTCTTGAATTTTCCGAGGCACCAATGAAGTGATGTTTGTTCCCATGCTTTTTTTAGCATGATTTGTTCAGCCATGTTATCAAATGCCTTCAATGAAGATATATATGGAATCAAAGTCAACTATTGCACTGATAGTAAATTGAAAAGGCTACAAGCAAATCTTTAGCTTTGGAAGGAGTGTTGGTGCATGATTTTTTGTTTGCAGAGGATTGTGCACTCAATGCAGCCTCCAAAGCAAAGACCCGACAAAGTATGTATCAATTCTCTGCTGCTTGGTCTAACAATTAACAACAAGCAAACACAAATCCTCCATCAGCCAGCACCACACCATCCATTTGTGGTACCATCATTACAGTAAATGTGAAGTTTTGAATGCTGTGAATAAGTTGCCTCACCCAAACAGATTGTATGAACCTGGGCAAATCACATCTCTCAATTGTCTAAGCAACTCTCAAACATTAGAAGTTTCATTTAGGAAGTTTCATCTTCCAGGAGTTTTCTACATTAAGGAAATTGTAGGCTTAATCTTTAATTCTTATTTTCATAGCCCAGAGAGGTAAGTCCTACATAGATTATCCCTATTTATAAATGAAAAGACTGAGATTTCACAAAGATGTTATAACTTGTCTATTATCACACAGCTAATAGATGGAAGAGATAAGACTCAAACCCAAGTCTCCAGATGCCAGAACCAGAAATGTTTCCACTATATCATCCTGCTGCTGAGGTCACAAATTTGTCAACATGAGAAGGATCTTGAAGACTACCTAGTACAACACTTTCATTTAAAATTTGAACAAATTAAGTCTTTAAAAAGCAAAGGGACTAACCCAAGTGACACAGATATCATGTGGCTTCACTAGAATTAAGAACCAGAACCCTGATTCCTGAAGCTGGGTTCTTTTTTATCTAAAATTCCACTTCTAAGCTGGCTAGTGCACAGGTGAACCCATTCATCAGTGTTATTATCATCACCCACACATTGACTAATTTTCTTTCTAATTACAGTCAAATCAAATGCAATTTGGGCACAGATAGTCTTTAGCCAATGCCAGTTTGATTTTATGTGCAAATAGACACTTTTCATATATTTCATTTTCTTTATGTTCTCCCCCCTTTCATTATCCTGAAATGGATGAAAGTCTTTTTTACCACTGCAACATAATTTGGGGCTTTATCCTCAAAATAATTTCAAACATTAATTTGCATTTCTCCCACATTTCCCATTCACATGTTTTTTTGTTGTTGGATATAATTTCAGAACATACAGAAATCAGATGTGCCCTTATTTCCAGGCTCCAACTTTCTCCTCTTCCTGCTGCCTAATCAACTTGATATAGGTTTCTTTTGTATGTGTATGTTTTAATTGTATTATTCTTTTTTCATTGCTCTAAAATGCTCATGGTCCAGACCAAACAGATAACAGCCAAGAATGAACACTTTTCTCTACCATGCTAATTATGTGTCACTCATCAACAAGGCAGCTAATGTTCAGTTCTGTTGCCAACTGGAGCCTAGTCAATGCTAAAAAGAGAGAGTTTGGTTTGGTTCTCTTATCTGATACTTGTATAATTCTTCCACCAAGCTGTTTGTCTGAAAATGGAGACAAATTCAGAGAATTTTTGTGTGATTTTTTTTCAGAGCCCCACCTCCCTTTCCCCTAATGCAGAAAATGGATAAAATCCCCTACCTCTGGAATGCTTCTTTTCCAGTCAATTAATCAATAAACATATATTATATACCTATTATATGTCAAACCCTATGCTCTAGACACCAGAAATAGACAAATGTGAAATGGCCTTAAGAATTTACATTCTATTGGAAGAAAAAGCATGTAAGTATGTATGCATGTGTATGTATGTATTTATGCATATATATCCATATGTGTGTATATAAAGCATGTAAAACATAAGATAATTTTACAGGGGATGCATTAACAGAAAAGAGACTCCAAAAAGGCCTATTATAGAACATGGTGTTTAAGCTGATATTTAAAGGAGGCTAGCCATTTATTAAAGGCATGATGTTGCTGCCTTATGGCTTGTTCTACTATGAGAAGGGCATGTAACTAGCAATTATTTTTCATTTTGTTGGTTGTGAGTTTTGTGTGTATGTATGTGATTGCAATTCTTTACTGAGTATAACTTGATGGCAATTGGGAAAAAGGGGTGCTATGAAAATGAAGAAAAATATGATAAGCATGAAACTTACTAGTCAGAGACACAGAAAAGATAGAAGTGAGGGAAGGATTTTCTGAAAGACCTGGAAGATTAGGTCCGATGGAGTCAGTGGAGTAGTATAAGTGAAGCATCTAGAAATATCTTTTTATTAGGGAGGTGGGTAGGATACTTGAACTTGGAGCTTATATCAAAAAGTTGAAAACCCATAAATATTTTCTCCTACATAAGACTTGGATAGGGTGGGAAGCAGACCATTTATATGAGAGGGCACCACAAGAGTAGAATAGATTCAAAGAGATAGATGAGACCACTCTTTAGAGGGTTCTATTTCTGTCTTAACCCACAAGAATGAAGAGAGAGATGAAGTCTTAGAATGAGGAGACAATCTGTACCAAAAAATGCTTGAATGTTTGTCACTTTACCCAGTGATAGAGCTTTGAATCTGAAACAAGAAAACCTGAGTTCAAATCCAGTCTTAGACACTGACTAACTTTGTGAATCTGGTTAAGTCGCTTAAACTCTGTCTGCCTCTGTTTCCTCATCTGAAAATGGAAATAAGATCTCCCATCGTTTTTGGTAAGGCTCAGATAAGAATATTTGTGAAGCTCTTGTAATCCTTAAAATTCTAAATACTATGTAATCATCATCTTTCTCATCATCATCAGTTTTTTATTTTGTTTTACAAGCAAATATTGTGCACTTATATTAAAAGTAACTTAATTTAGTATAGAGAGAATATCTTATATTGCTTAGCACAGTACTATTATTCCAGCACAAATCCAATATAATTCCCCAAACATTTACCAAATGTACTATTTGTATCAGATTAAATTTAGCTCTAATATAGGCACATCATTTAGACAAGAAACAGTCCCAGCCCTCACAGAACTTACATTCTATTTGGGAGATGTGCCATATGCACAAATAACTGTAGTATAAATAATATTTATTAAATATATGAAAAACATCCAAATTACTAGGTGTAGAGTTAAGAAAACATGACCAAGTTCTGCTTTTCAAACTGATTAGCTGGGGGATGCTGAGCAACTAACTCAACTTCTTTATGATTTTTGAAACTCCCTAGGACTTGCGCAATAAGTTAGGGTTAGAATCTGTGCTTCTACAATGAATTACTACATGAAGAATTGCCAAAGCTAAGGAAATCACCTTTTTATAGGGATACCTTAATTAGGTAGATACTAGTAAAAGGCCACTATGGAGTTCAGAATGAGAAAAGGTTACTACTGATTAGAGATTAGAGGCTGATAGAGAGTAGAGGATTAAAGAGACTGAAAACTGGTGTGATTTTTAGTTGGACTTTAAAAAAGGAATAGGTATTGGACAGGCTGAAGAAGATGAGAAGGAAATTACAGGAATAGGAAATACCATTTCATTTATCTCAATGAGCATTCACATTTAAAGGAAACTCCCAGTCTTAATACACACTGGTTTTCTCTTGATCATGTTATACTTCTCACAAGTAACAACTATAAATAACAGAAACAAATAATAACCTAATATTTTAAAGATTGTTGCAAGTTCTCATATATGTTATTTCATTGGATTTTCAAAACACTCTGAGATAAAATAAAATGGCTATTTTCATCCCTATTTTATAGTTGAGAAAACTAAATTTCAGAAAGAATGTGATTTGCCTACAGTCATATAGCTAGTAAGTGAAAGGTATTTCCTTTTTTTTATTTTTTTTATTTTTATTTATTTATTTATTTTGTGGAGGCAATTAGGTTTAAATGACTTGTCTAGGATCACACAGCTAGGAAGTGTTAAGTGCCTGAGATCAAATTTGAACTCTGGTCTTCCTAACTTCAGGGCTGGTGCTTTATCCATTGCACCATCTAACTGCCCAGGTATTTCCTTTGATTCTAGATTTCTCAAGATACCATATTGTGCTTTCTTCATTATACATACTATACCACTTCTCAAAGCTCATAGGATTATAAATTATAGATTTATAGCTAGTAAAGCTCTTAGGACCATCAAATACAACTTTCCCATTTTATAAATGAGGAAAGAAAGGCCCAAAGAACTAAAATAACTTTAAATAGTAAATATCAGAGATGAAATTTAATCTGGACTTCCTAACTCCAAGACCATAATTAATATTCAACATGCTTTGCTTATTAATTCTTGCTGATTCTTGATTCCTTATATTTCTTCTTGAATTAAAAATAAGGTCCCAACCTACTTTTCTGTATTTAAAAGAGAAATAAATCCTCTCTTTTCCAAATTTGACTTTCTAGTCAATCCTTCTTGGAAACTCATTTTTCCTACACAGAATAATAGAACTAAATGTTTTTCATATCCCAATGTCTAGTTTCTTAAATACCTAATACCATTATTAAGGTTAAGTGGTAATACTTATTAAGTAGACCTGGAAAATAATAAGAAGCTTTTAAAGCTGTGACCCACCTAATATAAGGCACCTTGCCATGGTAGGTGTGAGGAAAAATCAGATCCAATAGCTGTTTCTCTACAGTTTCCTTTCTTTCACTTTAAAAAGATGAAATCTTATTTTGGTGGCAGGTGTGGAGGCCTAGTCATCTGATTTTTCCATTACTTTCTTTATTCCCATCTCAAGGACTCTGTAAATTTCCCACTTTTCTTTTAACCTTCACCCTTACTCAAGGCTTATTTAATTTCCTATCAAGCAGTAATTCATTTCTCAAGCATAAATTCCATGCCCCATTATCCCTTTTACTCCTTTTGGACCCCATTTTTCCACTCTTCAGAAGTCTCATCCTCCCTCCATTTGCCCTCTTTGCTCTTTCTTCCTCATATTTCTGAGCCCCCAATGATTTTAATCAAAGTCAATAAACCCTAAAAATAGTGCCAGCCATACAATTGCACTGTGGGAGAAAACAAACAACAACAACAACAACAACAACAACAACAAAAACCTAGCATCAAAGTGAACTTGGATATAGTACAGAACAATAAACTTCTAAAATTTTAAAAATTGTTCACGAATGCCCTGCAACATCTCCACAGAAAGCTCCAACTATAACCCCAACCTCTTCCAAATAAACTTTTTTTCTTAAGTACCAACTATCAGGATTAAAAAACAATAAAAAAAACAAAATGACTATACTCCTTATTTCTTAGCCAGTATTACTTTTTTCATTACTAGTGTTACCAATAGCACTCTTTTTATTGGTTGGTATCATTCAGTCCTTCAGTCTTGTTCCACTCATAAGGACTCTGTGAACCATAGCATACCAATTCTGTCAACGGAATTCTCTTGGCAAAGATACTGGAGTGATTTGCTATTTCCTTCTTTAGTGTATTAATGCAAACAGAGATTTAGTTATTTGCCAATCTATCTTTTGAGCTACCTAATTGCCTCCTGTTTTCATACACACACACACACACACACACACACACACACACACACACACACACATATTCTCTTGATCAACATATACTTCCCACAAATAACAACTATAAGTAAAAAAAAAAAAAAAATAGAATCTAATGCTTTAAAGATTATTATAAGTTCTTATATATGTTATTTCATTAGATCTTCAAAACACCCTTTGAGGTAAAATAGAATGGCCATCCCTATTTTTCCCTTTTTTATATTTCATCCCTATTTTATAGATGAGAAAACCAAATCTCAGAAAGATTGTGATTTGTCCAGAGTCATTTAACTAGTAAGTAGAAGCTATTTCCTTTGATTCTAGATCTCTCCAAATATCATATTGTGTTTACTTCATTTAAACAACCACCTTACAAACAAACCTTTTAAACACAAACTGCTCATTGATTGGGGACTGCTTGTGTTATAGAGGATTAAACCATTTATTATAAATGTTTAATGACATAGTTAGGGATTAGAATATTAGATTACTTTCTAGTGACACAGTTAACAGAAAGAAACTAGGACACAGTTCAATTTTATTTCGAAGGGTTATAGGGTGGGAAGATTTTGAAAAGACATAAAAGAATCAGAAGTTTTTAGAAAGAAAAGAAATAAACATTTATTAAAGGGCTAGTATGGACTAGACCCCGTTGCAAGTACTTTACAAATATTATTTCATTTGAGACTCATAAAATTCCTGGGAGGTAGGTACTATTATTATCTTCATTTTATAATTTAGGAAATTGAAGCAAACAGTAAATGAATTCCTGAGCATCAGGAAGATAATGTCCAGTATCATGTTTGAACTCAGTCTTATTGATTTCAGGGGCAGTTAGATGGCACAGTGAATAGAGTACCAGGCCTTAAGTCATAAATACTCGTCTTCTTGAGTTCAAATTTGGTCTCAGACAAGTACTAGCTGGGTGACCCTTGGTGAATCACTTAACTCTATTTGCCTCAGTTTTCTCATGTGTAAAATGAACTGGAGAAAGAATTGGTAAGCCACTCCATTATCTCTGCCAAGAAAATCCCAAATCATGTCATGAATAGTCATATCCAACTGAAATGACTACTGAAGTAGATCAGGACTCTACCCACTGCATTAAAGATTACTTGCCCCAAATTCCTGATTTTATGAAAGGTAATAAATCATAAAAGCATAGATTTAGAATTGGACAAAAACAGGTTGAGAATGTTTATTGTCTTGGCCAGATCCATCCTTCTTTCTGTTTAATCTCAGTTGACAATTAGAAAATAAATTCTTTGAGGAAAGAGAATGTGTTCTTGATGATCTTTGCAATTCCAGCTTAGCATATACCTGGTACATGGCAAGCATTTAGTAAATGCCCATTGATCAATTACTGATGAACTGAATGAGGTTGTTGAGTTAAAGACTTTGAGAAGCTGGGAAACTTGGGAGACAGAAGATCTGGGAGAAAGACTCTTGAAAAGAGAGGTAAAGACAAAATTTTTCCAAAGATAATTCTATATATAATAACATGAAAAATAATACCAAATGCCACAATGATGTAATTCCATTATTAAGTCACTGGTATCATCATCATTATTCTTATTATTGTTTTCAGTTATAATATTAATCTAGTGAATTAAAATTTTAATTCACAATTGAAAGTTTGGATACTGCTCATGAGAAAATGGGGGAAAATGAGAGCTTTGCAGAAGAGTTTGGAAAAGGAAACACAAAAATCATTTTAAGAAAACTCCTTTAAAAAATAGAAAAGAAAAAGGAAATACCTTAAAATAGATTTAGCTAAATGGAAACAGCATACAACTCCTTATAAAATAGATTTGACAAAATGAAATAAGGACACAACTCCTTGAAAAAAAGAATTTGTGAAATGGAAAAAAAATGCAATGAACAAAACATCTCATTTAAAAGTTCAACTGTCCAAATGCAAAAGGAGATAAAAAAACCAACTGAAGAAAATAATTCACTAGGGGGCGGAGCCAAGATGGAGGAGCAGGCACACACGACTCTCTAAACTCCTCTCATTACCCTTATAACCAACTATTTAATCCAGCCTCAAAAATAACTCCTCACTGCTTAAATTCATGAAGATAAGAAGCACTACAACTTACCAGCCCATCTGGAAGCTTGCCAGGAAAGGTTTGTCCTGAGGGGTCAGGAACAGACTAGCACAGGCAGTGAGAGACTAGCATCCTGAGCAGCACAGGCAGTGAGAGACTAGCATCCTGAGCAGACCAGGGGCGGGGGTGATCTCTGTGGCTAGAGAAGTTATAGGAACCACTCTACTATAGGCTAACTGCTCTGCCTTGATTACAAAGCAGTAAACTGACAGAGAAGTTAAAACCTAAAACAGAGGGTCCTCTAAAAAAACGCCAGAACCTAACAAGATCTGGCTGTAACCCCTCAAACCCGGAAGTGACTCAGGCAGACTTTACCGCAGCCCTGTGGCCATATCCAGCAGTTCGGGGCTTTTGCGGGGGCAGTTATTAATCTGCACCACAGTGGGACACAGCCTGGGCAGCCTCTAACTGGCACAATGGGGGGCTCAGCCTGGGACAATAGAACCTCCCCAGCTGACTGCACTTCCCCAGGCAGACACTTCCCGACCCTGCAAATTCATGCACTGCTCAGCTGCTAATACCCATAGCCCCAGGGCAGGGTTTGGCTTGGGAAGTGAAACTCTCACTGCTAAGTGTTTAGCCCCAGGGCAGTTGTTATCTCACACAGCTGAGGTTCTTTGAAAGGCACTTTCCCAGCCCGGCCCTGCAGGCCTGAGTTACTTTCAGGTGGGGAACTCTTTCCCAGAGCACTCCAGTACCTCGCTGCTTTTTGTAGCCGGCTGGCAGGACAGCTACCCTGTCCATATACCTTTCCCTGCTCTGCAGAGGAAGCTGGTAACCTCCTGGCTCTGAAGGCAGACCTTACAGGCTTTAACAAAATGAGTAAAAAAATCAAAAGAACGATTGATAGTTTCTACACAGAAAGAGAACAGCTTTTCAACCCTGAAGAGACTAATAGCAGACAGTCTCCAGACGATTGTTGGTCTCCAATACAAAAGGCTCTCCTAGAAGAGACTATTAAAAAACTTAAAAGAGAGCTAGAAGAGAAATGGGGAAAGACACATAACTCACTAAAAGAAAAATTTGATAAAGTGGAAAAAGAAAACAATTTCCTGAAATGTGAATTGGAAAAGGTAAAAAACAGAGTTTGCGAATTGGAAAAAGAAAATGACTCACTAAAAAAAAAATTAGTGAAATGGAAAAAAATTCCATAGAGCAAAACAACTCAATTGGACATATACAAAAAGAAGTAAAAAAAGCTAACAAAGAAAATAACTCACTAAAAATTAGAACTGAACAAATAGAAATGACTGATTCATTGAGACATCAAGAATCAGTCAAGCAAAAAAAATGAAAGATTGGAAAAAAATGTCAAATATTTACTTGGAAAAACAACAGACCTGGAAAATAGATCTAGGAGAGATAACCTGAGGATCATCGGACTACCAGAAAATTATGATGAAAAAAAGAGCCTAGATACTATTTTACAGGAAATCATCAAAGAGAACTGCCCAGAAGTAATAGAACCGGAAGGGAAAATAGGCGTTGAAAGAATTCATCGAACACCCTCTGAAAAAGACCCTAAAATAAAGACTCCAAGGAATATTGTGGCCAAACTTCAGAATTTCCAGACTAAAGAAAAAATTTTACAAGCAGCCAGGAAAAAACAGTTCAAATACCGAGATGCCACAATAAGAGTCACGCAAGATCTGGCTGCCTGAAGGGCCTGGAATCAGATATTCCGAAAGGCAAAAGAACTTGGAATGCAGCCAAGAATAAACTATCCAGCTAAGCTGAGTATTTTTTTCCACGGAAGAAGATGGACATTTAATGAAATAGAGGAATTCCATCTGTTTCTAAGGAAAAAACCAGACTTAAACAAAAAATTTTATCATCAACAACAGGAATCAAGAGAAGTAGAAAAAAGGTAAAAGGAACCCTTGAGAACTGTATTTCTGTTGTGAATATACATAAAAACCATATGTATAATTTGATTTTACCGATATAACATAAAAAAGGGAAGTAGAAATGGAAAGGGGATAAGCGTCAGAAAAAGGGAAGAAGGGAGATAAAAAGAGGGAAACTACATGTGACAATGAGGCAAAGGAAACCTGTTATATATGAGGGAACTTAGAGAGGGGGAGGAACATTGTGTGAATCCTATCCTCATCAGAGTTGGCTCAAAGAGGAAACAATTGACATATTTGTTTTACACAGATTCTTCTCTCACTTCATTAAAAAGTAGGAGAGGAAAAGGGAGAAGGAAAAAGAGTAATAAGGGAAGGGTACAAGAAAGGGGAAGGGATTCAAAGGGAGGAGGGAGGGATACTAAAAAGGGAGAGCTGCATGACGCTAGTGGGACCAATAGGGAAGAAGGGAAGGAGGGCAAGAAAAAGAAAAGTATAATCTGGGGATATTAGGATGGCAGAAAATGCAGAATTGGTTATTTTAACCACAAATGTGAATGGGATGAACTCTCCCATAAAGAGGAGGCAGATAGCAGACTGGATCAAAAGTCAGAACCCTACAATCTGTTGTTTACAGGAAACACATTTAAAACAGGGAGATACATACAGACTAAAGGTAAAAGGCTGGAGCAGAATCTATTATGCTTCAGGTGAAGTCAAAAAAGCAGGGGTAGCCATCCTTATCTCAGATCAAGCAAAAGCAAAGACTGATCTAATTAAAAGAGATAAGGAAGGAAACTATATCTTGCTTAAAGGTACTATAGACAATGAAGCAATATCAGTATTAAACATATATGCACCAAGTGGTATAGCATCTAACTTCTTTAAAGAGAAGCTAAGAGAGTTGTGAGAAGAAATAGACAGCAAAACTATAATAGTGGGAGATCTCAATCTTGCACTCTCAGATTTAGATAAATCAAATCACAAAACAAATAAAGAAATTAAAGAGGTAAATAGAATATTAGAAAAATTAGGTATGATAGATCTCTGGAGAAAACTGAATGGTGACAGAAAGAAGTATACTTTCTTCTCAGCAGTTCATGGAACCTACACAAAAATTGACCATATATTAGGACATAAAGACCTCAAAATTAAATGCAGGAAGGCAGAAATAGTAAATGCTTTCTTTTGAGACCACAATGCAATAAAAACTACATTCAACAAAAAGTTAGGTGTAAATAGACCAAAAAGTAATTGGAAACTAAATAATCTCATCTTAAAGAATGATTGGGTGAAACAGCAAATTATAGACACAATTAATAATTTCACTCAAGATAATGACAACAATGAGACATCATATCAAAATTTATGGGATGCAGCCAAAGCAGTAATAAGGGGAAATTTTATATCCTTAGAGGATTACTTGAATAAAATAGAAAAAGAGAAGATCAATGAATTGGGCCTGGAACTTAAAAAGTTAGAAAAAGACCAAATTAAAAACCCCCAATCAATTACTAAACTTGACATTCTAAAATTAAAAGGAGAAATTAATAATATAGAAAGTAAAAAAAAACTATTGAACTACTAAATAAAACTAAGAGTTGGTTTTATGAAAAAAACCAATAAAATTGATAAATCTTTGGTAAATCTGATTAGAAAAAAGGAGAGAGGGAAATCAAATTGTCAGTCTTAAAAATGAAAAAGGAGAACTTACCACTGATGAAGAGGAAATTAAAGAAATAATAAGGGGTTACTTTGCCCAACTTTATGCCAATAAATTTGATAACCTAAGCGAAATGGATGACTATCTCCAAAAATATAGGCTTCCCAGATTATCAGAGGAGGAAGTAAATTGCTTAAATAGTCCCATTTCAGAAAAAGAAATAGAACAAGCTATTAATCAACTCCCTAAAAAAAAATCCCCGGGACCGGATGGATTTACATGTTAATTCTACCAAACATTCAAAGAACAATTAGCCCCAATGCTTTATAAACTATTTGAAAAAATGGGGAATGAAGGAGTCCTACCAAACTCCTTTTATGACACAGACATGGTACTGATACCTGAACCAGGTAGGTTGAAAACAGAGAAAGAAAATTATAGACCAATCTCCCTAATGAATATTGATGCTAAAATCTTAAATAAGATATTAGCAAAAAGACTACAGAAAATCATCCCCAGGATGATGCTCCAAGATCAAGTAGGATTTATACCAGGAATGTAGGGCTGGTTCAATATTAGGAAAACTATCAATATAATTGGCCATATTAATAATCAAATTAACAAAAACCATATGATCATCTCAATAGATGCAGAAAAAGCATTTGATTTTTTCAATAAAACCAGATTCTAGTTTTATTTTTTAGTTCAAAGTTTTCTTACTTTCAATGTTATCAATCTCTTCTTTGATTTTTAGGATTCCCGATTTACTTTTACATTAGGAATATTTGATTTGTTCTTTTTTCCTGTTTGTTTGTTTGTTTAATTGCATACCCAATTCAATGATCTGCTTTTCCTCTATTTTCTTGAATTTAGCAATCAGAGATAAAATTGTTCTCTTAGCTATAGCTTTGGCTGCATCCTGTAAATTTTGATGTGTTGTCTCATTGTACTCATTTTCTTTAATGAAATTATCAATTGTTTCTAAGATTTGTTCTTTGATCCATTTATTTCTTATTAGATTACTTAATTTCTTTTGCAAATAATAGATTTTTATTTTCAAATTATATATAAAGATAGTTTTCAACATTCACTCATGCAAAATCTTGTGTTCCAAATTGCAAAATCTTGTGTTCCAAATTTTTCTCTCTTCACTCCCTTCCCTAGATAACAACTAATTCAATGTATGTTAAATATATGCAATCCTTTTTTTAAAAAATCATTATAGCTTTTTTATTTACAAGACATATGCATGGGTAATTTTTCAGCAATGACCCTTGCAAAACCTTCTGTTCCAACTTTTCTCCTTCCCCCCATCCCTCCCCTAGATGGCAGGTAGACCAAAACACATTAAATATGTTAAAGTATATGTTAAATGCAATATATGTATACATATTTATACAGTTATCTCCTCGATATTTGCATTGTTTCTTTCTGGCTGCTTGTAATATTTTTAGCTTGATCTGATAATTCTGAAAGTTAGCTACGATATTCTTTGCAGTTTCTTTCTGGAGTCTCTTTCAGGATGTAATCGGTGAATTCTTTCAATGGCCATTTTACCCTCTGGTTCTAGGACATCAGGGCAGTTTTCTTTGATGATTTCTTAAAAAATGCTATGTAGGTTCTTTTTTCCATCATGGTTTTTGGGTAGACCAATAATTCTTAGATTGTCTCTCCTGGATCTGTTTTCCAGATCAATTGTTTTCCAATGAAGTATTTGTTATTTTCTTCTATTTTTTTTTCATTTTCTTTTGGTTAGTTTGACTGATTGTTGATGTTTCATTGAAATATTCACTTTTGTTCAATTTTAATTTTTAGTAAAGAGAAAATCTGATCTTCAAATACAAAACTAAAGAGAAGCATAAAAAGGTAAAAAGGAAAAAAAAAACTTTCTGTTAAAAGCTTACATCTCTATGTGGGAAGATGATATGTTTAACTCTTAAGAACTGTATCTCTGTTCAGTGTATACTTAGGAGGTGTAGGTATAATTTAACTTTATTATGATGATATAAATTAAGAGATGGAAAAGGGATTGCACTGAAAGAAGAGGAAAGGGGAAATAAAATGGGATAAATTACATCTCATGAAGAGGCAAAAAAAAAAAAAACTATTACAATTGAGGGAAAGAAGGAAGAAGGAGGATCATTGCAAGAAATTTAATCTCATCAGATTTGGCTAAAAGGGGGATTATCAGACATATTTAGTTTCACAGAAAAACTTTTCTCATCCTATAGATGAGGAAAGGGGAATGGAAAAGGAAAGGCTTATAGAAGGCAGAACAGAAGTAGAAAAGGAAAGGGTTAAGAAAGGGGGAAGGGCTATAAAAAGAGAGGATTGTTTGAGGGATATGGTGGTCAAAAACAAAATATTGGGGAGAAGGGAAAGAGCAAAAGGAAACCAAAAAAATATAACTTGGGGAAAATAAGATGGCAGGAAATACAGAATTAGTAATTTTAACTGTGAATGTGAATGGTATGTACTCTCCCATAAAATGGAAGTGGATAGCAGACTGGAATGAAAGCCAGAATCCTACAATATATTGTTTACAAGAAACACATTTAATGCAGAGTGATACATTCAGAGTAAAGGTAAAAGGCTAGAGCAGAATCTATTAAGCTTCAGCTGAAGTTTAAAAATAAAGCAAGGGTAATGACCCTGATCTCAGAACAAGAAAGAGTAAAAATAAATTTAATTAAAAGCGATAAGAAGGAAGCTACATTTTGCTAAAAGGTATCATAGATAATGAGGTAATATCTGTTGGAATCCTTACTAACTGCTAACTAATTAGAGTTGATCTAATCTTACAAGAAGATGTTTTGGCCAGAACCTGAAACTAGGTACTAAGTAGAACTAATCAATACAAGGCTTGTGTTCACACCTTTACTCATTGGAGTTCAATGAGTTCATATCTCCCATAGTGCTCTCTGGCCCAAAGAGCTTTAAGGTGTGGACTTTGAGTAATATGTGCACTAAGTAGTACAGAATCCAAATTCTTAAAGGTTATTAGTTAATAGATTATAATAGAGCTATAAGTTAATGGAGCTATAAGAAGAATTAGATAGTAAAGCTATACTTGTGGGGGATCTCAATCTTGTTCAATCAGAACTAGATAAATCAAAACACAACATAAATAAGAAAGAAGTTAAGGAGATAAATAGAATTTTAGTAAAGTTAGGTATGATAGCTCTTTGGAGAAAATGGAATGGAGATAGAAAGGAATATGCTTTTTTCTTTGTGGTACATGGAACACGCACAAAAAAAAACCAAAAACTGACCATGTATTAGAGCATAAAAACCTCAAAATCAAATGCAGAAAGGCAAATAATAAATGCATTTCTTCAGATCATAATACAATAAAAATTACATGCAATAAAAGGCCCGGGGAAAATAGACCAAAAAATTAATTGGAAACTAAAATTGAATGGGTGAAACCAAAAGTCATAGACACAATAATTTCATCCAAGAGAATGACAATAATAAGACAACATATCAAAGTTTATGAGATTCAGCCAAAGCAGTTCTTAGGGGAAGTTTTATATCTCTAAATGTTTATTTGTATAAAACAGAGAAAGAGAAGATCAATGAATTGGGCTTGCAATTAAAAAAAAAAAAGTTAGAAAAGAACAAATTAAAAACACCCAATCAAATACCAAACTTGAAATTCTGAAAATAGAAGGGGAGATTAATAAAATTGAAAGTAAGAAAACTATTGAATTAATAGACAAAAGTAAGAGTTGTTTTATGAAAAAAAAAACAACAAAATAGATAAACTTTTAATTAATTTGATTAGAGAATAGAAACAGGAAAATCAAACTATTAGTCTGAAAAATGAAAAGAGAGAACTTTTCACCAATGAAGAAGAAAATAGACCAATAAGTGGGAGTTATGTTGCCCAACTATATGTCAATAAATCTGATAATCTAAATGAAATGAAGGAATACTAACAAAAATATAGATTGCCCAGATTAAGAGAAAAAGAAATGGAACAGGGCCAGTTGGATTAACAAGTGAATTCCACCAAATATTTAAAGAACATTATTTACTTCAATACTATATAAACTATTTGAAAAAATAAGGAAAGAAAGATTCCTACCAAATTCTTTTTATGAAATGGACATGATACTGATACCTAAATCAAGTACAATGAAAACAGAGAAAGAAAATTATAGACCAATTTCCCTAATGAATATTGATGCAAAAATCTTACATAAAATATTAGCAAAGAAATTATAGAAAGTCATGACAGGACAATACACCATGACCAAATAAGATTTATACCAGGAATCCATGGCTTCTCAGATTGGCTAAGATGACAGGAAAAAATAATGATGAATGTTGGAATGAATGTGGGAAAACTGAGATGGATCTAACCATTCTGGAGAGCAAGATGAAACTATGCCCAAAGTGCTATCAAACTGTGTATACCTTTTGATCCAGTAATATCTTTACTAAGCTTATATCCCAAAGAGATCATAAGAAAGGGGAAAAGATCTACATGTGCAAAAATATTTGTGGCAGCCCTTTTTGTAGTGGCAAGAAACTGGGAAATGAGTGGATACCCATCAGTTAGAAAATGATTGAATAAATTATGGTATATGTATGTTATGGAATATTATTTTTCTATAAGAAACGATTAGCAGGCTGATTTCAGAAAGGCCTAGAGAGACTTACATGAACTGATGCTAAGTGAAGTGAGTAGAACCAGGAGAACATTGTACAAGGCAACAGCAAGATTATACCATAATCAATTCTGATGGACTCTTTTCAAAAGCAAGGTAATTCAGGCCATGGCCACTTTCAATGGTCTTGTGATGGAAAGAGTCATCTGTACCCAGACAGAATTGTAGGACTGAATGTCGATCATACACAGTATTTTCACTTTTTTTGTTGTTCTTGTTTGCTTGCATTTTGTTTTCTTTCTCATTTGTTTTCCTTTTTGATCTGATTTTTCTTATGTAGCATAATTGTGAAAATATGTAGAGAAGAACTACACATGTTTGATATATTGGATTACTTGCTGTCTAGGACTGGGGGTTAGGGGAAGCAATGGAAAAAATTTTTTTTTGTAACAAAGTTTTGCAAGGGTGAATGTTAAAAATTTTCTATGCATGTAGAAAATGCATATGTTTTAAAGATAAAACACTTTAATAAAAAAAAAGAATTTTGAGAAGAATCACACATTTTGAAAATAAAAAAGCTTTATATAAAAAATTTTAAAAGAAAGAAAAAGAAGAAAGTTTTTCTAGGTCAGAAATTTACCCCTTTTTTGTGATTTCTACTCATGGGGTCTATAATCCCATTTTCAGATGATAGTCCTTCAATACAAGTCTCATTTCTCTTTTATGTTTCTTCTGCAGATTGTATTTACTTGTTTCCTTCTTTGAATTTTAATGTGATGGGCATCGTGGATTTAAAAAAAAATGGATTTAGAAATAGGAATAGCTGAGTTTGAATCCTGCCTCATATATTTACTATGTCACCTTAAGCAAATCATGCAATTGCTTAGCTTCAGTTTAATGATGTGTAAAATGGGAATGAATACAGCACCTGTTTTATAAGCCAGTCCTTGTAAGATGTATTCTATTCTTGTCCAGGAGTCCATCCTGTATTTTGAGCAGTGGTTTGGAAATCTAAGCTGTTATATAGGTACCACCTATTCTTAGATTTGATTTTCTTATGTGATTCCTGCCGTCAGCTAATAGTAAGGAGAAAAAGATCACATTCCCTTAAGAGCTTCAATGTTTTGCTAACATCTTCATAATTTTTAGTAATGTTCTATAGATTCTTTCTAAAATTGCTTCTCCTAAGAATTAGGAGGAATGAGTAATAGTTGTAACATTTGACAAGTCTCAAGGAGCTCTCTTCCACATTTTGGATTCTCCAGAAAGAGATCACACTTTGCTCTTGTTACTGTTAAATCAACATAAGACTGTTTTTATATAGTCAGAAGGAAGTCATATAATAGTCACTTCTTTTTCTGAATTTTATTGGTTGATTCCTTTTCCAATGCCATGTGTAAATTCATGTTATTGTTCTTTGGAGTGCAAATTGCTACTTCCTCCTCAGAAAATCTAGTTTTTTAACTTTTCTGTGCCATGGACTCTTGGCATTTTTGTCATATTTATCTAGAATTTTGATCATTATCATCATCATCATAAAATCAATACTACTTGTGATAATACTAGCATTCATATAATACCTCAATTTTTTTTTCTAGAGCATGTTTACAGATATCTCACTTTTTCCTTACAAAAACTCTGAGAGATAATTGCTATTTTATTTTCATTGTAGAGATGAGAAGGAGGCAGATAGGGGTAAAATGGCTGTCAGGGCTGCAAAGCTAGTATGTGCTTGAGGCAGGATTTGGATTCAGGTCTCCCTGATTCCAATTCCAAAAATCTATACACTATACTACATAGCTCCCTTTCCTAAGACTTTTCTTATATATTAAGCTCATGTCTACAATCCTACAAAGTTTCCACCTTTTAATTCTGGTTGCACATTTAGAATCCAAATTGAATAACGTTGCTTTTTCTTCTGTGTGACAATACTTGAAATATTTGAAAAAAAACTTGTGATCTTCCCAATTCAATCATCTCCTTAATAGGTTAAGCATCTCTTGTTCCAAATGATACTGAAATGAGGTATTATTTCTCTAGCCTACTTAAAATAGTATCATGCAAAATTCAATGGTTAGGAAATTATTAATTATTTCTTTCCAATGAAGACCATAGTTTAGTTAATCAAGTGCCTTGGGCTTTTGGCAGAAAGCTACTAATTATCAATTAAAGGAAATTTAACAATCTTTCTTCATCTCCAGAGAAAATGCAGGAAGAATGTTATAAATAAATAAAGATTTGCTTAGTATCCACCAATGATTACCCTTCCACTGATATAAATAGTTTGGGTCAATATAGAATTTGTTGTAGCAATCCCTCAAAAAGTTACAGAGGAGAATTAAATGAGAACAAAGAAGTTTGTTTTCTTATCTTTGCTACTGTCAATTTTAATATCACCATTAGTAGTAATATTAATTATTATTGCTGTTATTATTAAAATTAGATATGTCAATCAACTGTAACAGTTGTTCTGATGACATAATAATAGCTTTAATTGTGGGACATGTTGAAGTGGAAACTGATCACTGGAGCTTGTATAGGCAAGAATCCTTGATTTCCAGTGGCAAGATGGCAAAGTAAGGAAGGAAACCTCTGAAGCTTTCCTAAAATCCTCTCCAAACAACTAGAAATCCACCTCAAAATTTATCTAGGAGCAAGGAATCAGCTTACTAGCCCTGAAGGAAACGTCTGTCTCACTAGAGTGGGAAGAGAGTGAGGTCCAAGAGCAGCAGCAGCAGCAGCAGCAGCAGCCACTCTCCCAGCAGGGGTCCCACAGCAGGGTTCCAAGCCTGGAGCCCCACATACGTGAATGGTCTAGGGCAACCCCAGTGACCCCACACTCGGCATAAACTACCATCAAGGTCTTGAGCCCATAGTTGACTAACAATGAAGTCCTGTACCAAACCTAGAATTTTCGAGCTAAGAGATCCTGTTTCCATAGCCACCTGCCAGCAAAGCCCCACACCTGGAGTCAATCAGCAACAAAATCCCTCCTCTATCTGTAGCCACCAAAAAGATTTTATTACCACAGCATCCCAGCAAACAGACTCCCACACTCAAGGAAGGCCATCAGTGAAGCTCCACTGTCCAGTATAAGCCAGAAAGATAGCCTATCCTATAATGAAAACAAACAGCTAAGTCCTGAATCAGCCCGGCAAAAAAAGTCAACAGTAAGATCTTGAGTCATAGTACAAATAGCTTGAGAGAGTGCAGGACCAAAGCCCAACAATCACATGAAAACATCAAGTAACAAATGAAAAGCAGAGAGAGAGACAGAAAGACAGAGACAAAGAGAGACAAAGAGACAGACAAAGACAGAGACAGAGACACACAGAGCAGAGATAGACACATGGAGACAGAGACAGAAAGAGATAGAGATAAACAACACCACCAACAACAAAAGAACTTGACTAGAGAAGTGATAGTGATGGAGAATCAAGGCAAAAACTTAGAAAAGGAATGTCAAAACGGCTATAGGTGAAACCTGAAAGAAAAATGTAGAGGTTATAATGGATAGCCTTTACAGATAATGCTTGCTAATGGTTGGATAAACATTATTAATTAATATTACTTATTTTAAAATAATGTCCATGTATGTCTATACTTTCTAGTGTTTTTAATTGAAATGGATACTATATTTTATCAAGGGTTTTTCTATATCCATTAAGATAATCTTATGATTTTTGTTGGTTTTATTACTGATATGGTCAATTATGCTGGTAGTTTTCCTAATATTGAACCAGCTTTAAATTTCTGGTATAAATCCCACCTGGTATAGTACATGATCCTTATCATATATTGCTATATTTTCTTTACTACTATTTTATTTAAAATCTTTGCAACAATATCCATTATAAAAATTGGTCTACAATTATCTTTTTCTATTTGGGCTTTTCTTAGTTTAGTTATAAGAACAATAATTGTATTGTAAAAGATATTTGATAGGATTCCTTTTTTCTCCTTTTTTTCCCAAATAGTTCATATACTATTAATTGTTCTTTAAATGTTTATTAGAATCTCCTTGTGGATCTACCCAGTTCACTGATAGCTTGTTCAATTTCTTTTTTTATTGGGTTATTTAAATATTGTATTCTTCTTTTGCTAGTCTAGATAACATTTTGGTATTTATTCATCCATTTCATTTAGATTGTCAAATTCATTGGAATTTGATTGGGCATATTAGGGTGAATTCACTACATTAGTTTTTCATACTAGTTACTTGGTTTTCTTCTTTCCTTTTCTAAATCAAATAAATCAATGATTTATGTTTTTTTTTTCAATAAAACCAGATTCTAGTTTTATTTTTTAGTTCAAAGTTTTCTTACTTTCAATGTTATCAATCTCTTCTTTGATTTTTAGGATTCCCGATTTACTTTTACATTAGGAATATTTGATTTGTTCTTTTTTCCTGTTTGTTTGTTTGTTTAATTGCATACCCAATTCAATGATCTGCTTTTCCTCTATTTTCTTGAATTTAGCAATCAGAGATAAAATTGTTCTCTTAGCTATAGCTTTGGCTGCATCCTGTAAATTTTGATGTGTTGTCTCATTGTACTCATTTTCTTTAATGAAATTATCAATTGTTTCTAAGATTTATTCTTTGATCCATTTATTTCTTATTAGATTACTTAATTTCTTTTGCAAATAATAGATTTTTATTTTCAAATTATATATAAAGATAGTTTTCAACATTCACTCATGCAAAATCTTGTGTTCCAAATTGCAAAATCTTGTGTTCCAAATTTTTCTCTCTTTACTCCCTTCGCTAGATAACAACTAATTCAATGTATGTTAAATATATGCAATCCTTTTTTTTTAAAAATCATTATAGCTTTTTTATTTACAAGACATATGCATGGGTAATTTTTCAGCAATGACCCTTGCAAAACCTTCTGTTCCAACTTTTCTCCTTCCCCCCATCCCTCCCCTAGATGGCAGGTAGACCAAAACACATTAAATATGTTAAAGTATATGTTAAATGCAATATATGTATACATATTTATACAGTTATCTTGCTGTACAGGAAAAATCGGATTTAGAAATAAAGTAAAAATAGCCTGAAAAGGAAAACAAAAATGCAAGTAGACAATAACAGAAAGAATGGAAATGCTATGTTGTGGTCCACATTCATTTCCCATAGTTTTTTTTTGTTTTGTTTTGTTGTTTTTTTTCCCCTCTGGGTGTAACTGGTTCTCTTCATTACTGAACAATTGGAACTGATTTGGTTCATGTCATTGTTGAATAGAGCCATATCCATCAGAATTGATCATCATATAGTACTGTTGTTGAAGTATATGATGATCTCCTGATCCTGCTCATTTCACTTAGCATCAGTTTATTTAAGTCTCTCCAGGCCTTTCTGAAATCATCCTGCTGGTTGTTTCTTACAGAACAATAATATTCCATAACATTTATATACCATAATTTATTCAGCCATTCTCTAAATGACAGGCATCCATTCAATTTCCAGTTTCTAGCCACTTCAAAAAGGGCTGCCACAAATATTTTTGCACATACAGGTTCCTTTCCCTTCTTTAAGATGTCTTTGGGATATAAGCCCAGTAGTAACACTGCTGGATCAAAGGGTATGCACAGTTTGACAACTTTTTGAGCATAATTGCAAAGTGCTCTCCAGAATGGTTGGATGTATTCACAATTCCACCAATCAGTATCCCTGTTTTCCCACATCCCCTCCAACATTCATCATTTTCTTTTCCTGTCATCCTAGCCAATCTGAGAGGTATGTAGTGGTATCTCAGAGCTGTCTTAATTTGCATTTCTCTGATTAATAATGATTTGGAACACTCCTTCTCATCTTCAGACTGAAATCCATACTCAAATATGGACAATGCAATGGAATCCTGCCTCTGCTGCCAATAAAGGGATCCCTTTGATCTCCTTCTGATCAGTTATCTGACTGTGGACTCAGAAGTCTGGGAACTGCCTTGCTGCTCTAAACTTTGCTCCATCATCCTTTCCTGCTGACCTTTTAAGTTGCCTTCAGTTGGAAAATCATTTCATCTCATCTTTTTGTGAACTCTGGAACTCCAGAATTTGTTTTGAGGCATTATTTAAAGTGTTTTGGAGGTGTTTTAGAGAGAACTCAGGCAAGTCTCTGCTTTTTAATTTATCATCTGTGTACCCTACTTTTCTATTTTATTGATATATGCTTGTAATGATTTGTTTTCCCTGAGGACTTGGCAGATAGTAATGCAATAAATTTAGTATAACCTAGAGTCAGGAAAACCCATATTCAAATCTGATCTCAGACAGACTTGTTGTCTGGCTCAGTTTCTATAATTGTAAAATGAGGATAATAACAGCACTTACCTCATAGGGTTGTTTTGAGGATCAAGAGGAAAACAGTGGAAAACTCTTAGGACAATCCTTGATGCAAAGGAGTAATTTAATGTGCTTATTTCCTCCCATTTTCTTGCCCCATAGCAGCTCAGCAATTTTGATGTTTCATTTTACATGTGTATTTTTTCTCTGATGTATACTTTGACTCATTAATTATTTGGTATCTTATTTTTAACCTTCATTTGAATATGCATCTTTTGTTTCTATGTCCTAAACTGAGTAGTATTTTTATTGCATTGTAGTCTGTAAAGGATGTATTTAGCATTTCTTTTTATATTTGTTTACAATATCTTTGTGCTTTAATATGTGACACATACATGCATATATCTCTGTTCTTGTGTTTCTCGATCAGTACCATTAAGAAGAGCACACAGGACTTCCGGTTAAGATGGCGGAGAGGAGGCACACAGCTGCATAAGCTCCACGCTTTCTCTCACTATCCATTTCATTACAAGCCTCTGAATTAATGCTTGACTGAAAAAAAACCCACAAATAGTTACCAAGAGAAGCCATCCTTGAGATTCGCCAAGAAAGGTCTGTCTTTACTGGAGGGCTGGGACGGTTTTAGATCGGGCACAGGCTGAGGGCAGCTGCAGTGAGAGCACGGGAGCAGACTGGAGAGGGGGTGGGGAGTGATCGCAGCCGTCTCTGCGGGGAGAGTTTCGCTACAGATTTGGATACTTTGCTCCGGCAGCAAGTCAGCAGCCCAGCAGAGAAGCTAAAAACACCGGGGTTGAAGAATACAACCCCAAACAGCTGGAGTCTCCCGGGGACCTGGCCGCCCCCCCTTCCCCCCCCCCCCTTAGTGACTCAGCACACTCTGGGATCTCAGAGCCCAGGCGCAGCACAGTCCTGCTAGTGCCTCACTGCTGCCCCCCTCAGTCTGGAGAGGAAGCTCGATAACATACCCAGCCCCTCCCCCAAAGAAAGACTCCAGTTTTTTCTGTTTTTCTTTGGTAGTTTGTCTCTGATTATTAGACAGAATGAGCAAGAAGCTGAAGAGGACTTTAACCCTTGACAGCTTCTATACAGATAGAGAGCAGACTCTAAATCCTGGGGAGACTAAAAACAGACTGTCTCCAGGTGAATCCCCAAAGGAGGAGTTCATCTGTTCCTCAGCACAGATGAACCTCATAGAAGTGATTAAAAAGGCTCTCACGAGGGAGCTAGAAGAAAAATGAGGAAAGCAGAGTGAGGCTTGGGAAAAGGAGAGGGAGGCTTGGGAAAAGGAGAGGGAAGCTTGAGAAAAGGAGAGGGAGGCTTGGCAAAAGAGCCGGGAGAAAGTTAAAGAGAGAGTGGATAAAGAAGTAAAATCCTTGAAAAATAGGATTAGTGAACTGGAAACAGAAAACAGCTCTCTAAAAAACAAAATTGGCGAAATGGAAAAAAATTCCACAGAACAAAAGAACTCAATTGGACAATTAGAAAAAGATTTTAAAAAGTGAGTGAAGAAAATACTTCACTGAAAATCAGAATTGAACAAGTGGAATTGAATGACTCGAGGAGACAAGAAGAATCAGTCAAGCAAATCCAAAAAAAAATCAAACAATGGAGAAAAATGTGAAATACCTTCTGGGGAAGACAACAGACTTGGAAAACAGATCCAGGAGAGACAATCTGAGAATCATTGGACTTCCAGAAAAACATGATGAAAAAAAGAGCCTGGACACTATTTTCCAGGAAATTATCAAAGAGAACTGCCCAGAAGTCATAGGAACAGAGGAAAAAATAAACATTGAAAGGATTCATCGATCACCCACTGAAAGGGATCCTAAAATCAAAACACCAAGGAATATAGTGGCCAAATGCCAGAACCCTCAGATGAAGGAAAAAATATTGCAAGCGGCTAGAAAAACCCAATTCAAGTATCAAGGAGCCACAATAAGGATCACCCAGGATCTGGCAGCATCCACATTAAAAGATCGAAGGGCCTGGAATATGATATTCCGAAAGGCTAAGGAACTTGGTATGCAACCAAAAATAACTTACCCAGCGAGAATGAGCATCTTTTTCCAGGGAAGAAGATGGACATTCAACGAAGTAAGCGAATTTCATCTATTTCTGATGAAAAAACCAGAACTTAACAAAAAGTTTGATCTACAAATATAGAACTCAAGAGAAATCTAAAAAGGTAAAGATTAATCTTGGGAACTATATTTTGACTATATAGATGTATAAAGAATACATGTATACCTTGTTCTAGAAATTGATGTGGAAAGGACATTGTATCAGAAAAAGGGTAAAGTGAGGGTAGTACATCTCATGAAGAGGCATAGGAAACCTATTATATCTGAGAGAAAGAATGGAGGGGGATGAATATAGTGGGTATCTTACTGCCTTCAGAATTGGCTTTAAGTGAAAAATCTTAAGACATATTCAATCTATGGTGAAACTTCTCCCACCTCATTGAAAAGTGAGAAGGGAAAAGTGAAAAGGGAAGGAATAAGCTAAGCGGAAGGGAATACGGGAACTGGGAGGGAAAGGGGTAAGATAGGGGGAGGAACTCTAAGGCGGGGGGAGGGATACTAAAAAGGGAGGGCTGTGAGAAGCAAGTGGTGCTCACAAGCTTAATACTGGGAAGGGGGGGAAAGGGGAAAGAAGGGAGAAAAGCATAAACC
Source organism: Antechinus flavipes (assembly GCF_016432865.1). Lineage (NCBI taxonomy): Eukaryota > Metazoa > Chordata > Mammalia > Dasyuromorphia > Dasyuridae > Antechinus > Antechinus flavipes. Next base: position 619,428,291 of record NC_067398.1, read on the forward strand.
GGGGTTAACAAGATGGCAAGTAATACAGAATTGGTCATTCTAACCATAAACGTGAACGGGGTAAACTCCCCCATAAAGAGGAAGCGGTTAGCAGAATGGATTAAAAGCCAGAATCCTACAATATGTTGTTTACAGGAAACACACCTGAAGCGGGGAGATACATGCAGGTTAAAGGTAAAAGGTTGGAGCAAAATCTATTATGCTTCAGGTGAAGTCAAAAAAGCAGGGGTAGCCATCCTGATCTCAGATCAAGCTAAAGCAAAAATTGATCTAATTAAAAGAGATAAGGAAGGGCCCTATATCTTGCTAAAGGGTAGCATGGATAATGAAGCACTATCTATATTAAACATATATGCACCAAGTGGTGTAGCATCTAAATTCTTAAAAGAGAAACTAAGAGAACTGCAAGAAGAAATAGACAGTAAAACTATAATAGTGGGAGATCTTAACCTTGCACTCTCAGAATTAGATAAATCAAACCACAAAATAAATAAGAAAGAAGTCAAAGAGATAAATAGAATACTAGAAAAGTTAGATATGATAGATCTCTGGAGAAAATGTAATGGAGACAGAAAGGAATACACTTTCTTTTCAGCAGTTCATGGAACCTATACAAAAATTGACCATATATTAGGACATAAAAACCTCAAACTCAAATGCAGTAAGGCAGAAATAGTAAATGCATCCTTTTCAGACCACGATGCAATGAAAATTACATTCAACAAAAAACCAGGGGGAAGTAGACCAAAAAATAATTGGAAACTAAATAATCTCATGCTAAAGAATGATTGGGTGAAACAGCAAATCATAGACATAATTAATAACTTCACACAAGAAAACGATAATAATGAGACATCATACCAAAATGTATGGGATGCAGCCAAAGCGGTAATAAGGGGAAATTTCATATCTCTAGAGGCCTATTTGTATAAAATAGAGAAAGAGAAGGTCAATGAATTGGGTTTGCAACTAAAAATGCTAGAAAAGGAACAAATTAAAAACCCCCAGTCAAACACTAAACTTGAAATTCTAAAAATAAAAGGAGAGATCAATAAAATTGAAAGTAAAAAAAAAACTATTGAATTAATTAATAAAACTAAGAGTTGGTTCTATGAAAAAACCAACAAAATAGACAAACCCTTAGTAAATCTGATTAAAAAAAGGAAAGAGGAAAATCAAATTGTTAGTCTTAAAAATGAAAAGGGAGAACTTGCCACTAACGAAGAGGAAATTAGAGCAATAATTAGGAGTTACTTTGCCCAACTTTATGCCAATAAATTCGACAACTTAAATGAAATAGAAAAATACCTCCAAAAATATAGCTTGCCCAAACTAACAGAGGAAGAAGTAAATATCCTAAACAGTCCCATCTCAGAAAAAGAAATAGAACAAACTATCAATCAACTCCCTAAGAAAAAATCCCCAGGACCAGATGGATTTACATGTGAATTCTACCAAACATTTAAAGAACAATTAACTCCAATGCTAAATAAACTATTTGAAAAAATAGGGATTGAAGGAGTCCTACCAAACTCCTTTTATGACACAGACATGGTACTGATACCTAAACCAGGTAGGCTGAAAACAGAGAAAGAAAATTATAGACCAATCTCCCTAATGAATATTGATGCTAAAATCTTAAATAAAATATTAGCAAAAAGATTACAGAAAATTGTCACCAGGATAATACACTATGACCAAGTAGGATTTATACCAGGAATGCAGGGCTGGTTCAATATTAGGAAAACTATTAGCATAATTGACTATATCAATAACCAAACAAACAAAAACCATATGATCATCTCAATAGATGCAGAAAAAGCATTTGATAAAATCCAACATCCATTCCTAATAAAAACACTTGAGAGCATAGGAATAAATGGACTTTTCCTTAAAATAGTCAGGAGCATATATTTAAAACCATCAGCAAGCATCATAAGCAATGGGGAAAAACTGGAATCTTTCCCAGTAAGATCTGGAGTGAAGCAAGGTTGCCCACTATCACCATTATTATTTAATATCGTATTAGAAACACTAGACTCGGCAATAAGAGTCGAGAAAGATATTAAAGGAATTAGAGTAGGCAATGAGGAAACCAAACTATCACTCTTTGCAGATGATATGATGGTATACCTAGAGAACCCCAGAGATTCTACTAAAAAGCTATTGGAAATAATTCATAATTTTAGCAAAGTAGCTGGCTACAAAATATATCCCCATAAATCCTCAGCATTTTTATACATCACCAACAAAACCCAACAGCAAGAGATACAAAGAGAAATCCCATTCAGAATAACTGTTGATACCATAAAATATTTGGGAATCTATCTACCAAAGGAAAGTCAGGAATTATATGAGCAAAATTATAAAAAAGTCTCCACACAAATAAAGTCAGACTTAAATAATTGGAAAAATATTAAGTGCTCTTGGATCGGCCGAGCGAACATAATAAAGATGACAATACTCCCTAAACTAATCTATTTATTTAGTGCTATACCAATCAGACTTCCAAGAAAATATTTTATTGATCTAGAAAAAATAACAACAAAATTCATATGGAACAATAAAAAGTCGAGAATCTCAAGGGAATTAATGAAAAAAAAATCAAATGAAGGTGGCCTAGCTGTACCTGATCTAAAATTATATTATAAAGCAGCAGTCACCAAAACCATTTGGTATTGGCTAAGAAATAGATTAGTGGATCAGTGGAAAAGGCTAGGTTCACAAGACAGAATAGTCAATTATAGCAATCTAGTGTTTGACAAACCCAAAGCCCCTAACTTCTGGGAAAAGAATTCATTATTTGATAAAAACTGCTGGGATAATTGGAAATTAGTATGGCAGAAATTAGGCATGGACCCACACTTAACACCATCTACCAAGATAAGATCAAAATGGGTCTATGACCTAGGCATAAAGAACGAGATTATAAATAAATTAGAGGAACATAGAATAGTTTATCTCTCAGACTTGTGGAGGAGAAAGAAATTTGTGACCAAAGATGAACTAGAGACCATTACTGATCACAAAATAGAAAATTTTGATTACATCAAATTAAAAAGCCTTTGTACAAACAAAACTAATGCAAACAAGATTAGAAGGGAAGCAACAAACTGGGAAAACATCTTCACAGTTAAAGGTTCTGATAAAGGCCTCATTTCCAAAATATATAGAGAACTGACTCAAATTTATAAGAAATCAAGCCATTCTCCAATTGATAAATGGTCAAAGGATATGAACAGACAATTTTCAGAGGATGAAATTGAAACTATTACCACTCATATGAAAGAGTGTTCCAAATCATTATTGATCAGAGAAATGCAAATTAAGACAACTCTGAGATACCACTACACACCTGTCAGATTGGCTAAGATGACAGGAAAAAATAATGATGAATGTTGGAGGGGATGCGGGAAAACTGGGACACTAATGCATTGTTGGTGGAGTTGTGAATGAATCCAACCATTCTGGAGAGCAATCTGGAATTATGCCCAAAAAAATTATCAAATTGTGCATACCCTTTGATCCAGCAGTGTTTCTATTGGGCTTATACCCCAAAGAAATACTAAAGAAGAGAAAGGGACCTGTATGTGCCAAAATGTTTGTAGCAGCCCTGTTTGTAGTGGCCAGAAACTGGAAAATGAATGGATGCCCATCAATTGGAGAATGGCTGGGTAAATTGTGGTATATGAATGTTATGGAATATTATTGTTCTGTAAGAAATGACCAGCAGGATGAATACAGAGAGGACTGGCGAGACTTACATGAACTGATGCTAAGTGAAATGAGCAGAACCAGGAGATCATTATACACTTCGACAACGATATTGTATGAGGACATATTTTGATGGAAGTGGATTTCTTTGACAAAGAGACCTGAGTTTCAATTGATAAATGACGGACAAAAGCAGCTACACCCAAAGAAAGAACACTGGGAAACGAATGTGAACTATCTGCATTTTTGTTTTTCTTCCCGGGTTATTTATACCTTCTGAATCCAATTCTCCCTATGCAACAAGAGAACTGTTTGGTTCTGCAAACATATATTGTATCTAGGATATACTGCAACATATCCAACATATAAAGGACTGCTTGCCATCTAGGGGAGGGGGTGAAGGGAGGGAGGGAAAAAAAATCGGAACAGAAACGAGTGTCAATATAAAGTAATTATTAAATAAAAATTAAATTTAAAAAAAAAGAGAAAAAAAAAAAAAAAAGAAGAGCACACAGGAAATGAATGTAAACTGCTTGCATTTTTGTTTTTCTTCCCGGATTATTTATACCTTCTGAATCCAATTCTCTCTATGCAACAAGAGAACTGTTCGGTTCTGCACACATATATTGTATCTAGGATATAGTGTAACCTAATTTAACATGTATAGAACTGCTTGCCATCTGGGGGAGGGGGTGGAGGGAGGGAGGGGAAAAATCAGAACAGAAGTGAGTGCAAGGGATAATGTTGTAAAAAATTACCCTGGCATGGGTTCTGTCAATAAAAAGTTATTTAAAAAAAAAAAAGAAGAAGAACCCACAGATTTTTTTTCCTAGTCTTTCCAAAAATGTGTTTAATTTTATATTTTTCCCTTTTGCTTATCTTTGTCAAATTAATCCAAAACATACAGATTGACTTTGAAATATGCCACTATCATACGTATATCTTCTGATAATTCCATTTTTTTTCTTTTTAAAACTACAATGCCAATGCAGTTGGAAAATTTAAATTAAATACTGAAATTGTTTTGTTCTCTATGGTTCCTTCCAGCATAATGTGTTTTTCTTGTTTATTTCATTTTATGTTATTATATGTTATGTTTGCATTTTTTCTTTTTTCTGATAGCATGATTGCAACTAGTACTTTTTTGGGATTCAGCTGAACATAATATATTGATTCTGGCCTCTGATTTTTTTTCTACATATGTTTTTGTTGTTTAGGTTTGTTTCTTGTAAGGAAATATTGTGGAATTTTGTTTTCTTATCCAATCTGTAACTTGTTTTTACTGAATTAAAACAAATTTAAAGTTTAATGATTTGTTTTTTTAAGTTTTGAGTTAGATTTTTATCTTCTTTCACTTGTCTCTAATATTGGAGTTTTTATTATAATTTCTTTTTCTCTTCCTCTGAAAATACAGTATTTTATCTCCATTTATTTTGGCTACTTCAAGGCAAATCTATTCTCTCTGGTTCTTTTGCATTTCCCAATTTTTGTTAAGAAGAGGAGGAAGTTAACACTTATTAATGTGTCAGGGACTTTGTTAAGAGCTTTACTATGTTATTTTATTTGATTTTTGCACAATCCTATGAGGTAAGTATTGTTATCCCCATCTTACAGTTGAAGAAACTGAGGCAGAGAGCTAGTAAGTGCCTGAAACCAGATTTGAACTCAAGCTCCCCTGACTCCAGGAAGAGTTATCTATCTACTTCACCACTAGTTACCAGTTCTTAGGAAATTGGTTCCCTAAGGTTCAGATAATTCCTGTTTTTAAGGGAAAAAAACCCTTTTAATCTGTTTGACTTTTGCTTAACTTGTTAGTTCCTTTTTGTTTCTTATTTTTAGCTAGTTATCTATTTCTTTCTCTTTCCTTTCAGATAGTCAAGTAAACAACTTCCTCTTCTTTTCAATTCATTATGTTTATTGGCTTTAAATATTCATTTTCTGCACCTATTTCTAAAAAGAATTTCTTTGCTTTATTCCTTTCATTATTTCTCTTTCCTTTCTATCTATTCTATTTTTCTTCAATTCATGGCCCATAAACATATTTAGTCCTTCTTTAGTTACTTAATTCCTGAAGGAATTAAAGCTTCTAAAGTACCTATTTTGAATTTCCTCTTCCAAAAAGTTTTTTTTTTAATATATTGTTGCACTGAAAATCTTGTCCCTGACTCTCTTTTTTCTCTGTTGTATCTCATTCTGAGAGAGACTTATTACTGCAGGTTATAGAAAGAATAGAAATATCACATCATGGTATAAAATTTCCCATGTTTTTGCTTATAAAATCCATTTTATCTTTTTCTTGACATAATCATTTTTCTCATTTACCATAAAATCATTTTACTGGGTACGTACTCTCTCACACTTCTGGGTATCATCTGTCTCAGGATTTCAAAGGTGGGATGAGGGGTCGGTTTTTCTAAGAACCCAAACCTGCAGATTAAATTTCTGTGATTAAATAAGAGCAATTCTTAGGGAAATGATGTGTTTGGGGGTTAGCACCAAATGATAACATTGATGTAGGCACCAAATGAAGAATTCACATTGACCATTCTCTTTGGCAGTTCACAATGGCCATTCTTTAGGAGAAGAGGTTATAGACAAAATGAAGATATACAGTAGATGCCAGGAATGATAAATATGAAAATAGTTGGAAGAGCATATTAAGCAAGGCATTTTAACAATCAAGATCGGAAAGGACAGGTTCCTTGGTGGAACTTACAATTAACCAGGAGAAAGGGAACACTCCAAGAGGTTGGATTGAAGAATTAGTTTTTTCTGCTTTCAGTACAGCATCTTTTTCTCTCATTAGGGTTCTTGGTGTCCTAGAACCATGGAGATAGCTGAAACTGCTTTATTTCTTGTACTAATGCCTATTTTGGAGTGATTTGAGAGGTTGTAAGGATCAGATATCTATTCCTTCATCTTGTTGCTCACATAGCCTGAAGGATCAATCTAATATACATTTATTAAGTACTGATTGTGTCCTATGTAGTCTAGGAATAAAAATGAGAGGCAAAATATAACCCTTGTAGTTCAGGAACATATAATGTAAGAGGCAGGAAAGACAAAGGGAACTTGGGGATAGTGAGTTTAAGTACTCATGTAAGGGCATATTGGTAAAGTTTGGAAAATCATAAGTAGACCTGGGGGACATGAGGGTTGACCAGCCTGAGGCCTTCTCAAATATAAAGGCCTCAGGAGGAACTCAGCAATGAGAGAAGGGGCCAGCATGGTGGAAGGTGTTCCAGAGTGTTCTGACCTGCAATTATAGAGGGAGTTTCTTCATTGGGGAATTTTTCATACCAATGAAATCATAGTCCCATGACCTATTCATGGACTTAAGGATTTTACAAGTGGAAAAAGTGATTTTACAGATCATCTGATCTATTTCTTCATTTTATTGGCTCAGAAACTGAGGTGCAGAGAAGGAGAATGACTTAGCAAAGTCACAAAAATAGTTAACATCGATTAGGAGCAGAATCATAGGACTCGGGGTCAGGAAAAATCTTAGAGTTTTTTCCCCAAACTTAATTTAGCACAATTTAGTAGAAAGCACTGATTTTAAATTCAACAATTTGAGTTAAATTCAAGATCTTTTATTAGCTATATGATCTTGATCAAGTTATTTTATCTCTCCAGATTTCTTTTTTATTATATGCCAGACAAAGAGCTTAGACTAGGTAACTTCTTGGATCCCTTTTAGCTTTTTTTTCTTATAAACCCCTCATTTTATACAAGAGGAAACTCAGACTTACATAGATGACTTACCAAGTTTCACATAGGTAATAAAAAACAAAGACCAACTCCTCTTTAGAATTAGCTTTTTCTACTAGCTAAATTCACTGCTTTTGACCACCCAGGGACTCTTCCCAAGTCCTGCAATTTGTATCCTATGCTCCTTCCCAATGTCACAATTCTTTAGTTTCAGGTCTCTAATATATAGATCCAAGATGTTAAATGCCTCCTGTAACATTCCTTAGTGCTGCCCCAATCAGATTGAAATATAACTGGGACTATTTTTTAACAAATAAAAAAAAAAACACAACAAAACATATATAATATTAATGTGTGGTTTTCTAGTCTATATACAGCCTATGAGGATCTTTGATAGTTTTGAGTTTTGTCCAACTTGTCTATTGTTCTCCTTTTCATTCCAACCCCACAGACCAAAGAACAGAGAGATTTCAGGGCTTGCCCACAATCACAGAGCTTGCTAGTGGTTTAGTCAAGACTAGAAGAAGAATATTCTTTCCACTGTACCAAACAGCCTCTCTAAGTTTTATTGTTGGTTTCTTTCCCATTAGTGTCTATTCTGTCTTTGCTACTACATCATAAGCTTCTTGAAGGCAGAAATTTTATTTTCTATTCACTTTATTTCTCTTCACTAGTACTTAAAAGAGAGAGATAGACTTTACTATTGGAAGGAACCATAGACATTTTCTAATGTAGAAGCTCTGTACACAGTGGGTGTCCAATGAATGTTGCTAACTTGACATTTTCTTTCCCAAAGAAAGAAAAAAAAATGGTACTCATATTGTGACAAGATCAGACATATTCATGTTGTTTGGAATGCAAGGTAACTTTTTAAATGTTTTAAATGTTTCACAGAGAAAATGCTACTCTGGGACACATTATTTATTTCCACAACCCATATGTTTGATGGGCTAGAAGAGATTTGAGGAACAAAGTCACACAAAACAATTTCAGGAAGGCAGAGAGAGAAACAATTCTGTTTCTGAGAGCTGACACACTTTTTTTTTTTTTACATTCCTTCAAAAAGCTAGAGGGAGGTGAAAAGAAGAAAAGAAGAGAAACTCATTTTAATTGTTTTTTCACTTAAAACCTTGTATGTCAGCAGAATAACGGTATTATCTCAAGCAAACTGATTCACACAATATCTTTATTCATAATTTACAGTTGCCCCAATAATATTTGCATGTCATATAGCCAGCACTTCCTTATGAGAAGCCAAAAAGTATATGTATGATCTCACAAAATTCAGCTCAACTACCACTTTCTATATAAAGTCTATCCTGAGTTCCACAGTATTGGTGCTTTCCTCTGCTCATAATCATCTTATATTTAGTATGGAGTAGGGGTGATACCCTCCTCCACATGGAAAAGTCTTGGGAAACTTTCTGCTTCTTTTGAAAAATTATGGAGACATATAAGGAAAACAACCTACTTCCTGATTTGGAGCATGTGCAGTCTTTTTGTAACTGCTTCTGGTCTACTCACGAAGTGTCAAAAAAGAGACTGTTGATTTGCTGTGTAACTGGCTCTAGAATTCATTCAAAAGGCACTAATCAGCCAGAGACTCCTTTTGTTTAGTTTTTTTTCTCCATGACTACTGTTCAGGTAGGAAAGAAAATTATATAATAGGATAGTTCTTGCACTTTCTCCATTCAAGACCAAAATACAACCCATGAATATGATCTTCTGTTCTTTGCCTCATCGGGTTTATTATTTCTATTTTAAATGAAAAAAAAAGTTGGAAGTGGCTATAAACTTGAAAGTCCAGGAGAGGAAGCCACTAGAAGTTGAGAAGCTGGATATTGTAGCATTTGAATAGTAAAAAGGCAGATGTGTCCCATCTGATAATTGGCTATGTTGTGTTTGAAAGTGAACTTGATGGGGCAAATGCTATGTAGAAATTATGTCGAGTCTTAATCCTTTCTTCTCTTAGAAGAGGTGGTATAAGATTGAGTTTGTCTCCCAGTTGTTAGATTTGTATTTTTATTATGAAATATTGCTTTGAAAAAGCTAATCAATATTAATTGGCTTAAAGGGAACTAGAATACTTAACAACTACAGATGAACAGTAGGGGAAATATGTTGTCATTGTGCCTGAACCCAAGAGTGTTAAAAAAAAAAAAAGAGGTAACCTAGAATCCTGAGGGAAAAGCATAATCAGTTCTCAGAGAATGAAATCATCATTACATAGATCTAGATAGATATAGAGATATCTGTATGTGTGTTGTATATAATTTTATACGTGTATGTTGGTCTACTCTGGGGAGAATGCAAGGTCCATAAGAGCAGGGACTAATTTATTCTTATCTTGGGAGACCAATATCTAGCACTGTACCAGGCACAAAATCAAACTGAATTAACTCTAAGTATCTTCAATGACTTTCCTTGTTCAATATTCTTCTGGGCTATGACTAAACTTCATTCCAGAATACTCTTCAAATTAGAATCTCACTCCAATCTGTAATTCACACTTTGGAAGTACCCTGCACCGCCAAAGGCTCTCCCTTTGATTGGATCACTTCACCCAGAACCTCCCTTTTTAATAGGACCACAAGGTTAACCTTGTCTCAGTCTTCATCAGGCTACACTCCAAAGTTTGTCTATTGTGTTCCTCACTGGTATTGTTGGCTCCCTGCCGCCATCCCCTTAGCTTCCTTTTGTATGTTGTCTTCCTCCATTAGAATTTAAGCTTCTTGAGATCAGGGATCGCCTCTCTTTCCGTCTGTATTTGTGCTCCTAAAATTTAATACAGTACTTGGCTTATAATAAATTCTTAATAAATGCATGTTGACTGATACATTGATAGTTTTTTTTGCCTTGATTGATTCAAATCAGACGTTCTCATGACTCTAAATTCATATCCCCAAGAGATATATAAGATTCCATAGTTTTTACCCATTCATTAAATTCTTCCATCCATTCATCCATTCATTTATCAGAAATTTATTGAGCTCCTGATACGTTCTAGATAAAGTGTTAGGTATTGGGTATATAAAGGCAAGAATGAAACACCTCCTTTCCTCAAAGAACACATATTATCCTGGGAAAATGTAACATATGAACAACTAAATGAATGTAAAATAAAAACAAAGTAAATTCAAGGTTATTTCAAGATATAGAGACACTAGAAATAGAGCAGCATAGACTGAGCATCAGAATGCAGAGTTCTTCTATTCAGTGACAGAAATTACACAGTTCACAATAATTTACTGAATCTCTTAGGAGAGTCTCCTACTGGTGAATGTTAAGAACTACATTGGCAAAAAAAAAAAAAAAAAAAGAAAGAAAGAAAGAAAAAAAGCTTCTTCTTGGGCAGTTTGGACAGTTCCTATATAAAATGTGGTGACCGAGGTATAAAGATAAAAAAAGAGACAGACACAGAAAGACACAGAATCAGAGACAGACAGACAGACAGAAACAGAGAGGGACAGAGACACATAGAGATAGAGAAAAAGACAGAGAGACAGACCCAGAGAGTCATAGATAGACCCAGAGAGTGTGACAGAGAGACACAGAGTAGAGAGACAGAATAAGAGAGAGAAAAGAGGAGGAGAAGGGAAGGAGAAGAGAGGAGAGAGAAAACGATGCACAAAGAGCAGACAAAGACAGACACAGAGAGACAGGGAGAGACAGAAGAGAGACAGACAAATTCAGAGAATGAAAGGAAAGAAAAGGAGAGAAAAACAGAATATGACAGAGACAGAAAGAAGAGAAGAAAGGAGGAGAGAACCACAACCATAGTGTTTCATGGAATTTAGGGGCACTATTGCTAGACAACCATTACCTTTGCATCAATCATGTGAAATGGTTTCAACAGTGGGGGAAAAACTGAGGGACAGATGAATACAGAAAGAGTAGCTGTGACAGGAGAATGGTAAACTTCAAATGTTCTATTTCACCTAAAATAACAATGAAAGTGACAACATTTTTTGCTGCAATGACAATGTAACTTTGTGACATCAATGTCAGAATGACATTGGTCAACCTTTTACCTCTTCATCTTTTACTTTACTTTGAATCTCTCACTGACACTACATCCCATTCTTTATTTCTTTTCTCCCCTCCCCTCTTTTTGAAACCTTTACTTTCGGTTTTAGTCATGTACTCTTGAAAGAAACAGGCTTCTCTCTAAGAGATGATCCATTGACTATATGACCTCCTGGGGAGAGGGGGTGAATTTTAAGAAGTAGAGAATTAAGAGGCTCTGGTTCCATCGGGACAGAGAAAAAGAGAAAAGAATTCTTTTTCTAATTGCTGGGACATTTTTTTTTATTTTGTTTTTGTTTCATTTTGCCAACTAGAAGGGAAAAAGAGATTTTTACCTATTATTATAGTTCCCTCAAAATAAAGAAAGGATCAAAGGCTTTTATCTAGACCCAAAAGGAGACAGTATGCTATGATAGGAGGTGACTAGATGAGGAAAGAGCAATGAATATCCTTCTCTGACAGTTACTTCAGTCAACTCCTTTTCCCTTCACATATCCATAAACTGAGCTCGGTAAAAGCAGTGACCAAGAGAAAGCTATGCCCAGAGATAATTTAAAAGAATTTAGAAAAGAAAAGAAAATCTAGAAAAGAATGGCTCTACCCATTTGGAGTTAGGGACTGAAGAGAGATGTGATTAGTTCTTTAAGCCAAATAACTTCATTCACCAGCTCAATTAGATAATAAACCAAACCAGAAAGAAGAGTGCTAATCTCTTTAAAAGAAAAAAAAATGATATTAAGGCCCTCAGGATCTTAATGTTAATAATAGCTATAAAAGCAAATGAGGATTAAGAGCTTTAGGAAATGGGAAGTAAACCACAGGAAACCTGAATTTATTGGGAAAGTATATCCAGAGAGAGAGAAAGAGCTCCAAGTAAGGAAATTAGAGTCCAAAAGATAAGACACTATTGGAACAGTGGATAGAGTGCTGAGCCTAGTATCAAAAAAATCCCAGTTCAAATCTGGTCCTAGTTGTGTAACACTAGGTAAATCAGTTATCTCTGCTTTGGTTTCAGTAGTATAATGGAAATAATCATAGCACCTGCCTCCCAAAGTTGCCATGAGGATCAAATGAGGTGATATTTGTAAAGCCCTTAATCCTATACCTGGCACAAAGTATTTCAATATTTCATACCATTATTTCAGCACTTTGGAAACTCGGTGTTATCTGGGGGAGTCATATAGGAAGGTCACATTTGTATTCATTCTTCTAAACAGGAGAGAAAATCTAATGGGCTCTTGGTTTCTTAAGGAGTCTAAAAATAATTCCAATGAATTAGAAGCATTCTAGTCTTAAGAGCCATTCACTGAAGGAGAAAAAGAAAAATGGCTTCAGGGAAAATTAGAACTCATTCTATGGTGTTAATGGGTGTCTCTACCTCTCAATCCCTGGTGAATAGTCTTAATTTTCTTCTACCACCCCAACTCAGGATTTGGTTCTCTGGTTCCTCTGATAATCATAGTCTACTATTAATTTTTGAACCCTCTCAACCACCTCGAAAATGATTCACTCAACACTCAGGTCACTGTGTAGGCACTCGGGGATGAGTCCTTTTATACATACTCTATGCAGTCCAGTTTTTCATCTCACTCTTAGACTCAATGACTAGAGATAAAAAAATTTTCCCCTTTACCTTTACTTTATCTCCAGGTAAGGAAAGCTTTATTCTCTGCCTGCCTCAGTCTCAATCTACCTATATCTGGAACACTTTGAACAATTGATGTTTTTAACTTATTGATTAATTCTGTGAAAAGTATGTGTATGCCAGCCAAGAAAATAAAGAATGCTCCTGGGATATACCCTTCAGGCTCACTTCCCCCTTCACAAAACTGCATACTGGGCACTAGTAGATTATATTCCCCTGAAGGCCAACTGATACTTTGGGTGATAGAAGTAGCTCAGCAGTCCTTTTCAATATGATTCCCTTTAATAATTTGTCAAAAAATTCAATTTACTTTTTAGAAAAAACATTTATTGGAGCGACACAATAAGAATAGCAATTACAAAGCATTAGAAAAGCAATCCCACAAAGTGTATGGAAAGAGGAGAGGGTGCTTACTTCAAAGTATAATGCTGGTAAAATTCATGTACAGGGACATATGTGGCCAAGGAAACTCATAGAATCAGAAAATCTTTGTGAAGTTCATTAAGGAATGGGATGATAATGTTGTTGATAAACAATTTATAATGCCATATATGACTATATATGCTATCCTCCCAGCAGGGTATGAAATATATCTATTGGATGAATAGCTCAGTTGAACTTGTTTCAACTCTGATGTGGATCAATCCTCTGCTGGGAGGGGTTACTCCACTACTTAGTAAGTGGTGCTTTACTGGACTTGATTGTAGATGGGCTATATTGGTCAGGGTCTTTTACTCTCTTGGCAATTGCCTAGGCTGGGATAGATTGCCCAGTTCCTACAGAGAGAGATGTCTCTTTTGGATTCAGTTTTCAACATATAACCACAGCCTTCACCACCTGCAGCCTCAGGCTTTACTGAATATTACAATGTTCTTTCTGGAAAATCTCAACATTCCTTTCAGCAAGAACAGTAACACTCAATTTAGGTATCAAAGAAGACTTTCTCTAGGATCCTTTCAGAGCATTGGGTATGAAATCTTTCACTTTCAAAGAGATGAGGATAGTTTAACATGTTTTTTGGGAGATCCTGTACTATATTGAATTATCCAGAGATATCAATGAATTATATATATAAAAATTATAATATTATATAATAATAAACACATATAATACAATATAGTACTGGATATGGCTATGTATACGTGTTTATATGTATACATAGCCATATCCTGTACTATATATACATACACATATATGTATACATAGCCATATCCTGTACTATGCTATATCATCCAGAGATATCAAAGAATTATAGACTAGTCCTTGTCTTAAAAAAAAAAAAGTTGAATATAACAGATAATAAGAATCTATTGAAATAACATATAATAATATGCAAAATCATAGAGCTGGAAGAACGTATAGAATCTAGCTAAATTAGAAAGGGCCTTAAAGATTACATCACTTTCCAGATGTAGAAAATGGAGAGGTTAAGTGATTGGTCCATGTCCTACAGATAAATGATAAAACCAAGATTTGAACCCAAGTTCTCTGATTGTCAGTATAACTCACTTTTGTTATAAAAGTACTTATTATGTAATAAAAGTCTTGCCAAGAAGTAGTATGAAAAGAACTTTAGACTAGGAGCCAGCAGACCTGTCTTCAAATTCTGAGACTGCTACTAATTAATTTTGTGGCTGCCTTTGGTGATTTCCTTCCCTGTTTTATACTTCTATTTCTTCCTCTATAAAACAAATGGGTTGAAGTATATGATCTCTAAGGTTCCTTGAACTTTAATTTTCTTTAATTAGTCTTGTTATTTTTAATACCATCTCCATTTCTGATATCCTTTCTTGTCCCTAAAGCCATTCCTTATATCAAAAAATTAAAAAGAAAGAAAGAGATTTAGTAAAACTAACCAATACACCAACATAGTATGATTTATCATAATCCCCAAGTTCTGCAAGGAAGGGAGGTAAGTACTTTTTTTCATCTTTTCTTTACATTACTCAATATCTAAAAATAAAAGTGTCCATCACCTAGTACAGTGACTTGAATTTATTGATATCAGAATAATTAAATGAACCAATAATCATATAAATGAATAATATTCTATAGTTATGAGCAGACATACCCTAAGGATTTGGAGGAAAAAATGTTGAATAAAGGCTTAATAGAAGAACAGTGACCTGCACTGAATCTTGAAAAATGCATAATAATTCAATAGGCACAGGGAAGAAGAGTGTCTATATTTAGGTAAGATGAATGTGAATAAAAACTAAGGAGTTGAAAAGAGATATCTATCAGTGGCACCAAGATGGGGCAATGGATGGAATGCTGGGCCTGGAGTGAGGAAGATCTGAGTTCAAGTGTGACACTTTCTAGTTGGGTGGTCTAGGGTACTTAACTTCTGCCTTCCTCAGTTTCCTCAACTGTAAACTGAGGATGACAATATCACCTACTTTCCAAAGTTATAAAGATCAAATGAAATAAGATTTATAAATTCACCACCTTGTATATAGTAGATCTTACTAAATGTGTTTTTCTTTTCTTTTCCCTATGTATCATCTAAAATGTACAAGAAGCTTGTAAGGCCCTGCCTTCCCCACCTCCACCCATTCTAGAGAAAAAAAAAATTATTCTCCTTTAAATTCTCCTTTAAAAATTAATCTGAGAATAAATACTCTATTAAGACTCCACACTTAGAGAAACTCCAGAAGGTATGGACCAAATCCTTGCAGATATGATTGGGGAGGTAAACTTGGGAATATTTTGGTTTAAAATTAATTAGCATTCAGATCACTGATGGTAATGTCTATTCGTCAAGTAATGTGTGTAGCTCAGCTTAATAGGCTGTGACAAATCAAGTGAAATAGAAGAAATCGTTTAATATTATTTAGATATATTCAGGGTAATAACCCACCCACACAAAGATTTGATGGGCTTTCTTATGGCCCTGGGTAGATCAGATAACATAGGAAAAAGCTAATTAGATGAACTTTATTCAAAGAACTTTCCATTGGTTCTGCTTTAATGGTCCCTCATGTCCTATTTGCTTCCCCAAAGCCTAGCATCCCAGAATATTCCTCTGAACAACCTCTGAAACCAGATCCCTGAAACAGGACTAGTATGTCTAGACCTTTAGGACCTCTGAGAAATCATAAGCTCTAGACTCTTACCCACTGCCCTTTTAGAGCCTTTCCCCACAGAATGGAAATTATTAAATAGAAAAGGGTTTGTTTTTCTCATTTCTGGAATTGGGGGTGGAGATTGATGATAGAGTTTACATACTGAGAATAGGAGAACAGGAGAAGGATGGATCATTGTGACCAGGAGGAATCAAATTTGGGATAGAAGACTATAATATTAGGCTAAAAAAAAATAACATCCTGGACCCCCATTAAAGATTTCTTTTATAGTCTAGCGCTAACCTAAGCCTCTAATCTTGTTTTATTTTCCCTAACAAATGTATGTTTTAGCCAATATGAACACTCACCCTCTCCACTGTAAAATCCTATCTCCTAGTATGACAGCATAGGCAACCTTACATTGTTAGGGTATGTTCCTTTTTCTAACTTCCCCCTTTCCTCTCTACCTTCTGCCCCACCAGAAAAGTTCTTTTTCTCCTTCCTTCAGTTTTTGTACTTCTCTTCTCCCCTTTTACTCTATATCTTTTATTATAACTATTTCTGGATATATTATATCCCTTCACCCCAAAAGAACGGGAAGTCTTTGGTAGTAGGAACACACTATATCTTATCTTTGAAACCTCAGAGATTTGACAAGTAAAAGAAATTATTCTTCTTATTTTTGGTCCCAGAAAGCAAAACTAAGAGTAATGTGTATGATTTCTCAAGATATAAGTATGAATGATAGGAAGAAAAACAAAAACATCCAATAATTCAACTTCCTAGCCATTAGAATTTTCTAAAAGTAGTATGTCTCTTCAAGAAGTAGAAGATTCATTGAGCTCTTTAAGTAGAGGTTTAATGATCACTTATCAGATTATTACACAAGGAGTTGATATTCAAGGATGCACTGGGCTAGATAGTCCAGGCTAACACTTCAATTTCCTTTGCTGAGGGATATTCCCTATCAGGAATCAAGGGAAGGAATATCTTCAAAATGAAAAACTTCAAGATGGATTGATATGTTTTAGCAAAGTTTCAAAGTATCAAAAATGCAGAGAATGTAAAGTACAAGGGTATTTCTGTTTCTGTATTATACCACTAATGATACCTTGGAACAAAAGAAGAAATAATGACTATGATCATTACCTATAGTGAATGAGATTATGATAATAGAAAATTAAAAGAAAAAAGACTTAATCAAGTCCTGCTTTTCTTCTACTTTGTCTTCCAAGGAAAATGATCTTCCAAATAAACACAGAATAAAAATGTTAACTAGAAAGTCTAAATCTAAATTAACTCATGCCCTTGATGAATTCAGGTGATTAACATCAGATGAATTATATCCCAGGATTGGAGACTTAGATGTGATTGGTAAGTAATTGTCAGTTATCTTTAAAAGATGGTAAAGAATGGGAGAAGTGATATAAAATAGCTGGTGCTGTCCTACTTTTCAAAAAAAGGAATAATATAGAATCCTCAAAGCATAGGCTTAAGAAAGCTTTTAAAATGCATTATTAAAGGGACAATTCATGAGCTTTTAGGAAACAGTGACCATCAGGCTAAACATATTGTCAGTTACTACGCTGATAGATAATATGAACATTATAGATCATGGTTCTCACCATTTTTCACATGGTTAAAGTTGTATTGTTAATATTTTAAACAAAATATATAACTGAGCATATGTACCTTACAATAATTTATAACTATCAGGGGTCTGCAGGTAATAATCTTCTAGGAAAGTTTTTATAGATATGGAATACCAAAAATATTTGATAAGGCTTCTCATCTCATTTTTATGGACAAAAAGTAAGAAGTTAAGAACTTAGGAAGTCAATGTCATTGTTGGCTATAATGAGCAGTCATTAATATATAAATTGAAGGAGGTTTTTTGTTGTGCACAATAGAACTTGACCTTGTATCATTTAAACCATGACTTGATTATAGATATCTATGGTATTTTCAGATTACTGATGACACATTTTCATATCCAGGAAGGATATACACATTGGATGAGATAAGACTCCTCCCAAAAAAAGGTTTCAGTAACTTTATTTTTTAATTAACTAATTAATTTAATTATTTATTTACAAAGCAAATGCATGGGTAATTTTTTTCCAAAATTGACCCTTGCAAAACCTTTTGTTCCAAATTTTCCCTTCCTTCCTCCCATTCCTTCCCCTAGCTGGTAGGTAGTCCAATACATGCTAAATATGTTGAAATACATGTTAAATCCAACATATGCATACATATTTATATAAGTATCTTGTTGCACAAGAAAAATCAGATCAAGAAGGAAGAAAAAGAAAAACTGAGAAAAAAATGCAAGCAAATAACAAGAGAGAGTGAGAATGCTATGTTGTGTTTCATAGTCTTGCCACAGTTCTCTCTCTGGTTGTAGTTGGCTCTCTTCATCATTACACAAGTGGAACTGGTTTGAATTATTTCATTGTTGAAGAGAATCACATCCATCAGAATTGATCATCGTGTAGTCTTTTTATTGCTGTGTACAATGATCTCCTGGTTCTGCTCATTTCACTTAGCATCAATTCATGTAAGTCTCTCCAAACCTCTATGAAATCAATCTTCTGATCATTTCTTACAGAACAATAATATTTCATAACATTCATATACCATAATTTATTCAGCCATTCTCCAATTGATGGGCATCCACTCAGTTTCTAGTTTCTTGCCACTACAAAGAGGGCTGCCACAAACATTCTTGCACATATGGGTTCCTTTCCTGCCTTTAAGATCTCTTTGGGATATAATCCCAGTAGTAACGCTACTAGATCAAAGGATATGCACAGTTTGAAACATTGTTGGTGGAACTGTGAATGGATCCAACCATTCTGGAGAGCAATTTGGAACTATGCTTAAAAAGTTATCCTATGTTAAGGGACAGGTCAATTCTCTGAGAGATTCCATAGCATCTGAAGGAGTTGCAGGGATTCTTTGCTGACACGGGTGTTGCAGACTGGGAATGAGGTAAATTGGAGGCAGAGGGATGAAGAGTGAGGTCAGAGAACAGCAACTGCCTCTCAGTTTCCTTGTATCATCCTCTTACAAGAGGAGATCTATTCTGGATTGGATCTCCAGCAGCCACTGTCAGGTGGTTCCCGTGTATTCCAACAATCTTATGTTCTTCTAATTTGTTTATAGTATCATTCTTTATATCTAGATCATGAACCCATTTGGATCTTATCTTGGTATATAGTGTTAAGTATGGGTCAATGCCTAGTTTCTGCCATACTAGTTTCCAGTTTTCCCAGCAGTTTTTGTCAAATAGTGAGTTCTTATTCCCAAAAGCTGGTGTCTTTGAGTTTGTCAAACACTAAATTACTATAGTCATTGATTATTTTGTCCTGTGAACCTAACCTATTCAATTGATCAACTAATTTATTTCTTAGCCAATACCAAATGGTTTTGATGACCATTGTTTTATAATATGGTTTTAGATCAAGTACAGGTAGGCCAACTTCATTTGATTTTTTTTTCATTAGTTCCTTTGAAATTCTTGACCTTTTGTTCTTCCAGATGAATTTTGTTGTTATTTTTTCTAGGTCATTAAAATAGTTTCTTGGGAGTCTGATTGGTATAGCACTAAATAAATAGATTAGTTTACAGAGTATTGTCATCTTTATTATATTTGCTCAACCTAGCCAAAAGCATTTGATGTTTTTCCAGTTGTTTAAATCTGACTTTAATTGCGTGGAAAGTGTTTTGTAGTTTTACTCATATAGTTCCTGACTTTCCCTTGGTAGATAGATTCCCAAATATATTACACTATCAACAGTTATTTTATGGAATTTCTCTTTGTATCCCTTGCTATTGGGTATTGGTAGTGATATATAAAAATGCTGATGATTTATGTGGATTTATTTTGTATCCTACAACTTTGCTAAAGTTGGGGATTATTTCTAATTGTTTTTTAGTTGATTTTCTAGGGTTCTCCAAGTATACTACCATCATATCATCTGCAAAGAATGATAATTAATTTCCTCATTACCTATTCTAATTCCTTTAATCTCTTTTTCTCCCCTTATTGCTAAAGCTAGCATTTCTAATACAATATTCAATAATAATGGTGATAGTGGGCAATCTTGTTTATCCCCATTACATATGATGCTTGCTGATGATTTTAAATAGATTCTACTGACTGTCCATTTATTCCCATACTCTCTAGTATTTTTATTAGGAATAGGTGTTGGGTTTTATCAAATGCTTTCCTGCATCTATTGAGATAAACAGTTTTAGTAGCTTTAAATGATTGAATGAATCTAGTAAGGTGAATTTTAATGGGATAAATGTAAAATCCCTTCAAAATAAACTGTATGAATATAGGATGAGCATGGCATATCTACTAGATAATTCATGGAATCTAACCTAGACAACATCAAAGCCCTCATCTAGTTCAAAAAATATAATCCTGATTGTTTTCGCATGTCCTACTAATTCCATCTTTTTGTCTTGCATACTCTCTCCTATTCTTTATTACACAACCTAAGTCTTTGAAAGCACATTTGAATTTTTGCCTTCTTCATGAAACTTTCCCTGAGACTAATGGATAGTATGAGTCAGGAAGATCTTTTTTAGTTTGTCTTTTTGAAACATTCACTAGCTGTGTAACTCTCTGGGAAAGTTATTTAACCTCTCTAAAGCTCACTTTCTTAAAATGTAAAGTGGAGTCAATAACATCACTTACCTCAGCAGGGTTGTTGTAAGGATCAAGTGAAATGATAAATGTAAAATTATTTGCTTTATATAATTTAATACTTTATATAAATGTTAGCTATTAACTCTTAGTTCACACTGACTTCCTTTTTTTCCTTAGCTTTAAAATTCATGAAAGTCAATTCCAGATGACAGGGTATTGGTTAATTTACTTTATTATATTGCCTTCTGATTGTTTTAAATATGATTAGCATTATCTTTCCAAAACAATTTAGCGGTACCTAGCACAAGAGTCTAGTGTAGGTAACTAATAAGTGCTTATTGATTGAGCAATGGTTTGGAAGTTCTTGATGACAGACACAGCTTCTTCCCCAGCACAGTTATAGTTCTGAGCTCAATATTGGACATAGTAAATGATTCATAAATTTTCATTTACTTGACTACCCAGTGTTCTTGTCAAAATGCTACAATATCTTAAACTAAAATGCCTCAGTGTTAGGCAAAAGAAAACTATTGTAGTCAGTGGATAATTACATTAGTGCCTGAAAGATAAAGATGGATTGAAGAATATCTACAGAACAAGATGTGGAAAAATGAGTTAGGAGAAGGTAGGCACTAAATTTTGAGGAATATCAAATGTGTTTTAGGTTAAATGGTGACTAATAGAGATTGAGAGGGGAGTGGGAAGAGAAAAGGAGTGATGGTGAAACAAGACATGTATTTATAGGTTAAATGGAATACAAGTTACTAAAAGCATTAACTTGGATTTCCTCTCCACCTGTCACTCTCCCCATATTCCTCTGACAAATAAATGGACAGTCATTTATTATTTTTAAGTCTTTTTATCTCCAAAAGCAAGTATAGTGCTTTTCTCATTTGGATGGTGGGGAGAAGAAAGCCTCAAACTTTGATTTCACAATAATAGGAAATTCTTCGTGTGGCAATTCTGCAACTATTGATGAGTAACAGTTCATGCTTTGAATGGTAAGTAATTGGCCTGTAGTCACATGATTCAATAGTATCAGAGGCAAATTTTGCATCTAAATCTTTTAGACTTAAAGACTGACTTTGCATACATTTTACTATACCATCTCTCTTTTGCCATAAAGTAAATGCTTAATAAATATTTGTTGACATGAATGAAATAATACTAATAAAAACCATGGAAAGATATTTTTGGTCAATGAATATTCTTAGAACTTTAAGATCACAAAATTCCAAAAGTGCTAGGACTCTCCAATCATCTAGTGTAATGTTACTTAAATAAGATTACAGACTAGAAAAACAAAAGAAAATAGATCTATATATCTAGAATTGGAAGGAACCTTGGAGATATATAGTTTAGCCCATTCATTTCACAGATGAAGAAATTTATTCTACTTTTGAATAGTTCTTATTCTTCATATCATTAGTCTAAAGTTCAAATTTCTTTGCCTAGCATTCAATACCTTCCTCAAATAGTGATTTGTCTACTTCTCCAGTCTTGTCTTCCTGATCTCTTCTGTAGACTCTACATGAATCAAATTACAACTTTCTGACTCCTCAACTGCTTTACATTCCCATTCATTGGGAGAAGGAAAGATGGAGAAAAAAGAAGGAAGTATTTATTAACTATAAATTATGTGCCAGGCAATGTGTTAGGCACAGAGGATACAAATGCAGGGGGGGGAGGGGGAGTTTACATTCTAATCATGTAAAATATAACATATGAAAA